>NC_140931.1:55071956-55265393 GCF_014529385.1 Adiantum capillus-veneris
CCTCATCAATGGGGTAACCTTGGGCAATCATCCGATCTGCCATCCAGCAGGAAACAATCATAGCTCGTAAGCTGAAGCATTAATCTCAACCTCCTCAGCGAAAGAGCCTTCGCCTTATCAACGAAACCTGCTCTAGCATCCACTGAAAAAAGACTAGCGTAAGCTTTGCAATCTGGAACATCGACTTTCTCTTTGAGGTTCTTGAAAAGAGTTTTCTGCCTCCTCAACCAAGCCCAGCTTTCCAAACCATCCAATTAGCGTCATCAGAGTCTCCACCCCGGGCCTTATCGCCATGCTTTCTAGCTTTAGCAGCACGTCTACCGCCCTTTGAAACTGATTTTTTTTCTCGAAGGCAGCAGTAAGCATGCTGACTGACTCATCTAAAGGAGCAAATCCTGAATTCATCATATCTTCCATTTGAGGACAGCAGATGGTAGCAATTTTGAGTGACTATAAGCATTCATAAGAGCTGAGTAGATACCAGGCGCCATCTGTAGCCTTAAGAAGGCATCCTCGTTCATAATTGAGAAAATTTTCAAGGCCTCTACAGCTTAACCTTGTTTCCCATAGCCATTAAGAACCGTAAGGTAATATCAACAGATACATGCAGCTTTTCCTCCTCCATTTTTGCTAGCAATGTTTCTCCCTCTTCAGGATTCCCAGTTTCAGAGTAAAACTCAATCATTTTATTGCATGCTCATTGAACGTATTCCATCGAACATCTCTCTAGCTTTATCAAGCCTCTTTAGTTTGCAATTCATATCAATCAACAAAGTGCATGCTACAAAATCAGGGGAAAGCCCTTGTCATCCAAAGTACTCGTCAACCTGTCTACATCATCATAACGTTCTAAGTTCATGTATTTTACTAGAATTCTTTGCAAATTATGGCTTCGAACTTCGAAAGTGCATTAATAATGGACCATTATCTCTCTCTCTCTCTCTCTCTCTCTCTCTCTCTCTCTCTCTCTCTCTCTCTACCATGGAGGAGATTGATGAGATCCGCCAGCGAAGAACAATGATGGATCTCCTATGTTTTAGCTCTTTGAGGATTGTACACCTTGCTCATCATCTTGTATCAGTTCTCACCCACTATATTCCCACACGCACACCCACATTGTGTTGTAATAGCCCCAAGTCACTACTTTCACCCCCCTACTCATATCCTACACAATTCCAGCTAGCTGCTTAGTTCACATCTATCAGTGAAGATTTTAGTTTTTCACTTCATTTTATTTTTGTACCCAGACATTGTATTAGATCCACCAAGATTGTATCGGTTTGATCTCATAGGTCATATTGGCCTTTTGAAGATGTTTAATATAAAATTTCATTTCATCTCTCTCTCTCTCAGCAAGGCAACGCAGGGCAGGCGCGAGCAGAGTAGAGCGGACGTGAGCAGGGCATGCATGAGTAGAGCAGAGGAGGCAGAGCAAGACATCCTACGCGTAGTTGAGAAGACATCCTATACGTAGATGGATTTTTCTTTTGAGATGAAGCACCCTTGGTGTGAAAAAGTCCACAAAGAAACAATAAAAGCACCTTTTTCAACCACATAACCCTCTTTGTCAAAAGCAACCTTCAAACCACCCACTTCATTTCTGAGTCCTCTAACTTTTGCATGAGGCATCAACCTACAAAGAGGGATAGAAGGACACTCATGATAGCCAATTAAACAATTGTATTTTATTCAAAATATCTTGTCCTTTTTTCGTAGATCTCTGCTTCTTTAATGTCATCTTGACCAACCTCAGGCCTTACCACAAAAGGCACAATTGCAAGGGCTTCAGCTGGAACAAAATCACCACATTGACACCTTCTGGATTAGGTTGACTTTCTCCATCTTCACCCAAATCCTCTCTATCTTGAAAACTTGTCTCCACCTCATTACTAACTTCACCCAAAATTTGACTACTTATTGGAGTATCCTTCTTTTTTGAGACTCTTGGTCGCTTCATTTGCTTAGATGAACAATATGGACTCACAAGACTGCAAACACCACAAAGCTGTGATCTTTAGATCACAACACTAGAAGCAATCAAATGACTATCATGCTGTCTCCCATCTTAAAAAGATTTAAATTTGGTAGAAAAAAGAATTAAAATAACTAATCAACATTGAGAAATTACAATATCAGGGAGGGCATGTCGACGTGCCCTCACTCAAGGATGAAATAGGGAAAGAGAAATTCAAGTCATTGGAAGGACACCTCAATGTTTCCTCTGAGAAATTTTGATATTTTCCTTTCAATATTTCATCATTGGATGAGGGCACATCGATGTGCCCTCCCTGAGATTGGACTTTCCAATTGTAAATTTATTGTTTAGAGGAGGGCATGTCAACACGCCCTCCTTGAGATTGATGCAAATTTATTGCTTGGAAGAGGGCACGTCAACGTGCCTTCCCTGAGATTGCAATCAGCCTAGCTGGAATTCAAGATCGCAATCATGCCTCTCTCTTGTGAACAACCAGATTATGCTCATCAGATTCTCATGTCATATTAATGGCTCACAAACATCAGCAACAAGGTTGTGTGGTACCTTTGCTAGGCGCATATTATTGTCATCACCATTTACGCTTACACCATCAACCTCTGAATGTCATGAATCATGTGGACATATGGCATTGTTATCAACACCATTTGATTTGTCATGTAGGCAACAATTTGGATTTGCCTCTGATAATTGTATGTCTGTCAACAACATCAATGTTGGTACAACACCAATAAAACTTATGCTTAACACCCCCCTCGCAGGGCTGCCCCTCATACCTTGGGGGGGGAGGGGAGGGGGGACCGACAATGGCAAAGAAATTGTATTTTTGAATGCACACACACACACACACACACACACACACACATATCAATTGTATTTTTGAATGCACACACACACACACACACACACACACACACACACACACACACACACACACACACACACACACACACACAGAGATCAATTATCGTCCACGAAGGTTAGATATGACCTATGGGACTGCAAACAAAACATTACAGAGAGTTCTGTGAAGGGAGGGGGTTGCGAGATACATCTTAGTTAAGGACTGAGTGTCCGTCAAGGGGTAAATAAAAGGAAGATAAGTTGAAAAAAACCTATGGAGAGGAACACCCCCCCCCCAGAAAGAATGAAGTGCCACGCACAAGAAGACAAATTTCAACAAAGATGATGCATTGTGTGCAGCCAGCAAGGCTAGCACTCAAGCTCGTAGAGGTGGCTCAGATTCCAATAAATCATCATCAATGTCATCAAAAAATGCTTTCGTGATTCCCAGATTAGCCTCTCGTTGGCGTCTAAGACGTTGTTTTCTTTCTCGAGCCTCATCTCTTGCTTGGATCTTTTTAAGCTCTGCCTGTTCTTTGGCTGCTCTCTTTTGATGGATGGCTTGGAACTCTTCCTGGCTTAGAGGATCATAGTACCTTTTTCATTTACTTCCAGTGAAGAATCCAATGGTTTCAACTCCATCTAGAGTCTCCACACGAATGGTTCCTTGTGGGGTGATTTCACATACTCTATATGGTCCTTTCTCGCATAATCCAACTTTTTCTTTTTGGTACACACTCCATACATAAGCACTTTATCACCAACATTGATATCTTTGTTCTTTAGATGATGGTCAAGTCATTTCTTCCTCCTATCTTTCTCCACAAGTGCGTTTTGCACGGCCAATTGCCTTTCTTCATCTAACCTCTCAAGAATGTATAAGCGCTCAACTAAAGGGTTACCATCCCAATCTTCTTGTGAAGCTACACGTAGACTAGGAATTACAAACTCCCATGGCATAACTGCTTCTTGGCCATATACCATTTTGAATGGTGTACAATTAATATCTACTTTGTAAGAAGTACGATAAGCCCATAGGGCTGAAGTCAGCTTCAAATCCCAATCTGTGCAATGAGCTTTCACCGTTTTGGTCAAGATAGATATTAAGGTCTTGTTGGTACTCTCAGCTTGGCCATTTTCTTGTGGATAATAAGGTGTGGACTTATGGTGAGCTATCATGAAGTTGGTAGTGAGTTCTTTTATCACTCCATTTATAAAATGAGTGCCATTATCATTCATAATCTCAAAGGGACAACCAAATCTTGTAATAATGTTCTCAAAGAGAAACTTGGCAATTGACCTTGCATCAGTCTTATGTGTCGCCCTGGCTTCCATCCACTTTGTCACATAGTCATTGGCAACGATAGTATATCGAGATTGAGTGCTACGAGCTATCGGACTAATTGGGCCTACAAAGTCCAAACCCCATTTTTCAAATGGTTGAGTCACTTTAACAGGATGTAAGGGCATCTTATCCTTTCGTTGTGTGATCTTGTAACGTTGGCATTCATCACATCCTTTTGCAAAAAGTGATGCATCGTTGAATAAGGTAGGCCACCAATAGCCTGATTGCAACATCTTTCTAGCTGTTAGTTCGCCCAAGAAATGTCCTCCGGCTATACCCATGTAGGCTTCTTGCAGTATGTATAAATACTCATCCTCATGGACTTAACGTCTAAGAATATCATCCTTCCCTAGCCTGTAGAGAGTTCCTGCAATGAGAGAATAAGGTTCACATTCTTTTAACAGTTTTTGAGCTATGTCCTTCGAAGCTGTTTGGGTGGAAAACCATTCATTAGAAAGTTCACAATCTTCTCACTCCATTCAGGCATGGTCTCCACTAGAAATAAGGAAGTATTGGGCAATTCATCATCGACTCCAGTAGAGGCTTCACCATTAGGTATACGAGACAAATGATCCGCCATGACATGTCTTTTACCAGGTCTCACCACAACGGTAAAATCAAACTCAAGGAGAATTAACAACCATCGTGTAATTCTTCTCGTGGAACAAGGTTTATTTACTAGATACAACAAGGCTTGATGATCCACATAGAAAACAAACTTGTTGGCAAGAAGGTAGTAGCGGAATTTCTTTACTGCATATAATTGACAACTTGCAAATCTAATGGGGTAGGCCAATTTATGTTCTTCTGGTTGAGTTAGAACACACCCAATAGCAAAGTTCTATGCATCAATATGCACATGGAAAATTACATTCCAACGGGCACTCGTAGAATAGGAGCGCTAGTTAAGGTCTTTTTTAATGACTCAAAAGCATGGTGACACTCCGCGGTCTAGTGAAACTCAATAAGAAGTTTGTACAATGGACGAGCTATCTCGGCAAAGTTTAAAATAAAGTGTCGGTAATAACCAACATGGCCCATGAATCTTTGAACTTATTTATAGTTTGTAGGTGGTGGTAATTGAACAATGGCTTTAATTTTTCTCTCATCTGTGGAATCCCATTTTTGGACACTATATGTCCTAAAATGACTCCATGTTTAACCCAAAATTGGCATTTGAAAGGGTTTAAGGAGATGCAATACAATGTGCACTTCTCAAACACTTTTCGTAAGCATGATAGATGTTCTTTCCGAGAGGAATAAACACAAAGGTCATCTAGGAAAGCTTCACAAAACTCCCTCAAATACTCTCTAAAAGCAATGTTTATTAATCTTTGAAAGGTAGCAGTGGCATTGGTTAAGCCAAAAGCCATAGCACGAAATGCGAACACTCCAAATTTGGTTATAAAGGTTGTTTTATCTTGGTCCTCTAGTGCAATTGTGATTTGATTGTAGCCATAGTACCCATCTAAAAAGCTATAAGCTTCCTTCTCTGCAACTCTTTCAAGCACATGTTTTGAATATGGCAAGGGGTAATGGTTCCTCCTAGTGGTGGCATTGACCTTCTTGAGATCCACGCATACTCTGAGTTTTCCATTCTTTTTTGGCACAATCACTATTGGAGACACCCATTCTGAGTGCTCAATAGGGTATATGAATCCTCATTTCACAAGCTTTTCAATCTCTTCTTGAATGATCTTTGCATATTTAGGATTCATTGGGTAAGGTTGTTGCTGAACTGGTTTAGCCATGCTATTCATGGGGATTGTGGATTGCACCACAGAAGGTGGAACACCTTTCATATCATGATATGTCCAGGAAAATATATCCTTGAATTCCTTGAGAATTCCTCTGTCTCCGTGAGATCTTGGGTAATTAAAATATGTTTGGACTTTTCTCCTAGGTATGCTAACTCTATTTCCTTAACTGTCGCTGGACCGTCATAAACTCCATTGCTTCCATCGATAGGTTTTCTTTGAGCCTTTGTATACACAACCTTACGTTCCTCTGTGGTGTAGGATTTGAAATGTTCACATGCAGGGTGTACGTATGTGGGGTCCTGTTGTTCTGTGGACTATGATTTCACTTCCGATTCCTTTTGTTGTTGAGCTAACTCTCGATTTTGTCGTCTCCTTACGGTACGGCTCAACTTTGGCTTCTCTTTAGACTCTTGCAGTGCAATGTCAATGGGTTGTGGTCTACACCACATAACACTTTGAAGGTATTCACCCCAGTTATCTACCAGCTTCCGATGAGCATCACATGCCCCTATATAATTAAGCCATTCTGCGGTATATTTCTTTTCATTTATTCTAGCACGCACATTTGCTCGATATCATCGCCTCTTATATCTCTTACTCTTCTTGTCTAATTTTTTATTACGGTTGATCTCTAGTGAAGAGTCACTAGATGAATCCCTACTTGTGTCTTTTGCTCTCATGGATAGATTGTCATCTAGGGTACCACTGGGCTCTGAATGGTTTGTCCTTACATTGGTACTAAGATTTAACTTAGACTCTTCGTCCTTAGAGTCAATTTCAACTGATGATTCTGACCCCAAATCATGTGGGCTATAGTCTTGTGATACGCTACTTGTTCCAATGCCAGTCAAACCTTCATGTTGTAGGTCATCAGAAGCTATATGCATTGCTTCTAGCATATGTAAGGGTATGAGTGGTGACATTTCATCCCCCTCAAGTGTTACCCAGGTTGTCCCCCTATTTCCTCAAGTATATGTGGTTGCTGCTAAGTGAACCCTGTAATGGAATTTGCCTATTCAATTTGAGAGTAGCGGAATTTAATGAGAGTACTTTCAAGAAATGATTTTGTGAGCATAGCGGGTTGACATAATTGAAGATAGCAACATAATCATAGCAATTAGTTAACTTGGCATAGACAATACTTTTGCAAGAGAGAGAATTTAGAGAACATGACAACAGTTGAAGACCGGATTTATGTAGAGCCGGTCCCCCCTCCAATAGGCATTTGTATTATGATTTCTCCCATAAAGAGAGACTTGTTACAATACATTCTTTGTGTTCCTTGTGACCTAGGTGAAGCAATGAAGATGGAAAGCTTCATGCATCACCATCATAGCATAACCTAAACTTGAAGAAAGCTTTAACTATACCAAGCCTCAGTCCCAAGACCTCAAACACCTTCGAAGGTGGAGAGAGCTAGCAGGGAATGAGGGTAGGGAAGAGGAAGAAGAAACATTTCATACGAGAAAGAGCTAGTTCCTCACTTATCATAACTCTTGTGCTAGCATACATAATAGCATAGTAATGAAGAAGAAATAGATGGCAAGATCAAGCATTGAAGCATGGCTCTTGGATGGATTTGCACTCCATAGCCAAGAGTGTTGGTGTAGGCTCTCAACCTCTACTTGCTTGGAGAAAGAGAGGCAGCTCTTGCACTTTGCATAGTACACAATGAGAGTGTTTGTGAGTGTGTGTGGGTGAGTATACCCCCTAAGCACCCCCCTAGCTTGCTTGGGTCGACCCCCCCTTGTAGCTCATGCTTGAAGCTCATTGGACCCCTCCAGGCCTAGCCAATCACAAGCAGGAGCCATTACAAGCAACAGGGATAGCCTTGGGACAAGTGTTCCCCTTTCCCCTTTGAGAGAGAGGACTTGATAAATGCAAAATCAATTAATTAAATATCCTTTATTATCATTTGACCCCTTGGATGGCCAACCAATAGGTTTCAGGCACACCATGAGGGCAACATGAGGAGGAACTTGACAAGTGTCCTTGCTGCCTCTTCAAGCTGGGGCTTCCCTTGTGTGTGTGTGTGTGTGTGTGTGTTCTCTCTCATCCCCCCCCCTTGTAGGCTCGCCCCCCTCCTTGTAGGGATCTTTTTGACTTTGGATGAGCAAGCCCCTTAGTCATCAAGCATGACTAAGCACTTGAAGTAGGGGGTGTTCCCACAAGCATCTCAGGCAAGCTTCTCAAGGCACCTCAAGCACCTTAATCATGCACCAAGTCAAGCACCTCAAGCATGGAGCCAGTCAAGCACCTCAAGCATCTTAATCAAGCACCTCAAGCATGACAAGCACCTCAAGCAGGACAAGCACGACAAGCACCTCGAGTTTGGGCCGGGTTCCCACCTCAAGCTCAGCCCTAGCTTACCTAAGGTCAAAGGACTTTTACACACATTATTGGAGGTCTTCAATGAAGCTAACCCTAAGGTCTTATGCTCCATTGGTTAGCCTTGCTCTTGATAGACCATCTCCCATTTGGGCCCCTTTCTATTGGCTCCGTGTTGAGATAGATCTATAAGCACATATCTATATCTTAACACTTGTTCCCGTTTATTCTCCCACATTAAGTGATCAATTTAATATGAGAAAATCATTTGGGTTGGTTAGATATTAGATTTTATGACAACCCAATACACATTGTCCGACTTAGTCATCCCAGATATTACATCCATATAAGGTGAATCTTTCCCAACATCAGTGTCCACTTTACATGTGTAACAATACTGCAATGGGGCCGAGTGAACTGTGCTGTCAGATCTATGATAAATTATAAACCTGTTTCCTAGAGGATGTGCTCGACCCATTACAAGATCTACTTGAATAACAGAGTCCTGGAACTACAACAAGTAGACATGGTTTTTAGACCAGTCATGCACAATTTTTGCTTCCCTCATGAAAGGACGTCCTCAGATCATCTCAGATGCCATAGTGTGCTTGGAGAAATCCATAACAATGAAGGTATTTCTTATTTTATGTCCAAAGACCTTGATCTTGAGATCTTCTAGAATCCCAATAGGTTTAACAATAGACCCATTGGCCATCTTTACTACTATGGTTGTGGTCTCAAGGTGAGGTCCTCGCATAGTTTCCCAGCAATTTTTAGTCACAATGCTAGCCTCAACGCCACCATCAAGGATTCCCTTCACAGTTAATCCCTTGGTAGTGGTTGGTATGGTTGCATTGGATTCATCACCCTCAAAGTATTGTCCCAACTTGTTAACAGGTATTTCTACAACAAGGTTCTCATCTAGGTTGGGTTGTGGATCTAAGTGTTCCTCCTCTATTGGCATCTCCCTAGCTGCATCCATTTGTGCAAACTGTGGTAGGCCAACTTTCAGTTCTCCATTGAGGAAAGATCGAAGAGCTAAGAATAGCTCAGGGTCTCCATATAGTTTGGACATGATGGTGGTTTTGACTTCTGAAGCCATGAAATCAGCAATATTTAAAGGCACCTTTTGGGCTTCAATCCCTTGACATGGGGAAGATGGGATCTCCATTTCTTCAATAGGGTCAGGTGGTCCCTCTGTAAACATTCTTTCCAGCAAGAAGTGAGTATGTCCACTTTCCCATGACTTTAATTCACTTTCTCCTTGGATGACATTAGGTATGGCGGTCTATGGACTTGGTGAGGTTGTTGTTGTGTAGGGAATACTGTGTCTGTAATGTGGATCTGCCTAGGTGTTGGCTTTAGATCCCTTTGGGTATCTTCTACCAAACTCCTTAATTGCTTGACTTGCTTAATATGTAGAGTTTGGGTAAGTTCCTATCTTCTTCTTGGGTCCTAGCCATTGTGGCTCATGATGATCTTCCTTGTTGGTTTCTTTCTTAGTGGTCGTTTTGGTCTCCATGGTTTCACGTGAATTAGAATCCTATCCAATGTCGTTCATATGTACAGGGTCATCACCAGTCCCTATGTTTATCTTTGAACTGGGGACTGGCTTTGTTGCTTTTTGCGATCTCTTCCTTCGTGTTTTCTTCTTTTCTTGAGATTGGGCAATTGATGCCGTGTCTCTTTCTTCAAGAATATAATTTTGTTTTTGGAGCATCGATCATGTGAGTAGGTTTACTCGTACCACAAGTGTACTTTGTGTTGGCTCCTCAATAACCTCAATCAAGTTTAATGGCATGATCTTCGACGAATTTGGATTATTTGAACATTGGGAAATCAAATGATCTATGCCACATCGATTTATATGAGTATCGGCATTGTAGACGTGATCGCTTGATTGGTTTGCATTAGTGTGGCGTTCTTTTGTAGCCTAGTAGGACACTCGGCCACGCGATGTGGACCTCCACACTCATAGCATTGAAGAGGTGGTCTCTTGGCAGTGTAATTGATATTTTGGCTTCTTGCAACAAAAGCAACTACTTGATAGACATGTTTGACTTGTCTCCAATAGTCCTCCATGTAGTATTGTGGACTTTCTTCAAGCGCATCAATCCCATAGGCAATATTAGGGTCTATATCTTCCTCATAGCCTTCCAAACAAGCAATAGATAACTCACAATCCACTTGATTCACAGACGTGATTCTCGAATGTGGTGGTTGCGATCCTAGCACTAGAGGTGGTAAGGGTGTTTTTTGAACAACATTTTGGGCCCTAGGGACCATGTGTTGTGACGTTTGTTCAAGAGGTGGGGCCTGCATCAATGCAGGCACTTGAGGTGTGTCTATCCATGCTAAGATTGGTCTATTGGCCATCGCGCGCTTAAATACTATCCAACGCTTAGCTTGATGACCATACCTCCCACCACAGGCATTGCAATTCCCATTAAATTTTACTCTAAAAGTAGGGCATTCACTGGTACTATGCGGACCATAGCATACTGAGCACCATTGTTGCTCTCTTCTTGGATACATATGATTGTTTTGTGGAGCATGATTGTCTCTAAGTCTCTCTTGAATGGCCTTGGTGAGATCTGCTAAAGTCGATAGGCTTTCTCACATCCCCATCTCCACTAAATTTTTGTGTGATCTTGGCTATTTGTACTACCTTACTTCTAGGTTCTCTATCAGGCATGTTACACATATTCTCAGCAATAGATCGACCGATAGCTTGATCAAATGTTGCCAAGTCACCTAAGTGAGCAGGCACCATGGGTGAAGGTGCTCCAGAGACTACATGTGGAGTAGGTATTGGCATTGGGCTTGGCACATAGAAAGCCCTTGGGTTCCACGTTGTCAAAGATTTGGCGGTCTTGCCATGAACGTGCCAGGCCTCTAGCTGTGAGGGTTTGTGGGGAGACTATGAAGCTTTTCACTTAAGCAAGCTTAGTGTTTGTAGAAAATACATTGTGTGAAGCCATTGGAATCTTACACGCAGACACACACATACGCACACGTGAAACCCTCAAAACAAAACAAAGATGAAAACATCGAGGCTTTGATCGTATCTAATCAAAGGTAAGATGAAAGGGCTCACCAATGCATTTATAACAGCAAGTCGTTGTGCTCCAAATAGAATGCGAATGGTTCTTTGAAACTGTAACTTAGTGCTTCCAAAGATGTAGATATTTTGCCTAGCGATAGGAGTGAGCCATGTGTACAAGTCTTCTTGGTTCATAGTAATATTAAGAAAGCAAGACTCAACCCCTAGAGGAGAATAAATATGTGCACATCAAAAGAATTAGAGTAGTCTAGTAGTGGCAAAATAAGAGGACGTGGAGAAAGAGAATCTCTTGCAGTCTTTCCGGCCCAAAGAGTAACACAATTCTCTGTTGGAAGTGGATTTTACGGCTAATACAAACGTTAATTCTAATATGTTGCACAAAGTGAAAGGGCTGAAAAGTTACACCATTGGGGTTATTCATCTAAGAAAGCTCAAAAAGCAGTCAAACAATGGAGGAAAGAGATACGAGAGACAACCAACACACAAAGACCCACACAAGCTCAAGCCAAAGAAGTGAAGCACAACCAAGACTTTGTGGTATTGTAGCCAACTTGATGAATTAAATATTGCGTAGTAGTCCCCAACACCGTTTGCAAGCCATCAACAATGCGTCTTTATTGACGAAAGAAAGTTACATAGAGTGTATGAGTATTACAAGTGAGGAGATAGAAGGCTTGAGGCACGAAGTAGCAAGCTCAAGATGTGTTGGGCTGAAATTGAGAGAAATTTTTCTTCAAGGAGATGGCTAGGAGGTTGGGTGATGTCTTGATAGAGTGGCTTGATTATGGGGATTGCTTGAGCGCTTGATTGCTTGATGGTTTGCTTGATGCCCAAGTGAGGGGCAAGAGGCTCTATTTATAGGTGAAGTTGCCTCTAGAAGAAGATATTTTCTTAGAAATATCCAAGGGATTTGTGTGACAAGTGTCTCTCTTTTCCAAATATCTCAAAATTATCTTCAAAGTTTCTAGATTTTTCTCTTCAAGAAATATCTAGAGGTTCTTCTAGATCTTTCTCCAAATATCTTCTCCTTGCCGCCACATGTCAAGAGTTATTGAGCTATGGTGAGAACATGTGCATAAAGTAGCTTCATAAAAAATTGAGAGAGAGCTTGGCATACATCATGGATGACATCAAACAAACTCGTAGCCACTTTTTTAAGGGATTTTTCTAGGTCCATAATCACTCCAAAGTGCACCTACTATGTGTAGAATGACACCTCATGGGGTATAGTATGACTAAGGCCACTTTTGGCCATGCTATACATGTCATATGCCACCTAGGATTCCTAGTAGATAGGAGGTATGTTTTATAGGCTCATTTCATCATGGCTCCAAGAAGAGGTTCACAAAGAAGCACGGGATGGAATCCCATTCCCAACAAGAGTGACACATCAGACTTCAACTAGCTTTTTGCATGCTAAATGGAAAATGCATATACTTATGCATACTTAAGGTATACACATAAAATTTATAATAGTGTAGGGCTTAGCTTTCGTTCCCACCATGCACGTTTGGTACGGTGTTGTGCCATGTGGCGGCCCAAAGTTCATATGTGTGGCCCTAGGCATAGTAGACGTCGGATGTGACATGCTAATGCTACCCCGTGGAAATAAGAGCTTGGGTGTTGTGTTTGTGGAGCATAGGTTGTTGAAACAATGGGAGAGGTAGGATCTACATGAGTACGAGGACCTATACAGTGTATACGATTGGTACACACTTGTAGGTACTGCTGCAGGCATTGAGCTACCATGTAGCGGTGCTTTACGAAAAAATGAGATCCATGGCATGTTTCTTCGCATGTATATCATTGGGGTAGGCATGGTAGCCGTGGTGACATCAAGGGAAAGATGCTAATGCTAGCCGGTATGGTCCCATGGAAAAAAGAGCTTGGGTGTTGTGGTTGTGGAGCATAGGTTGTTGAAACAATGGGAGGGGTAGGAACTACATGAGTACGAGGACCTATAGGTGTATACAATTGGTACACACTTGTAGGTACTGTTGCAGGCATTGAGCTACCATGTAGCGGTGCTTTACTAACAAATGAGGTCCATGGCGTGTTTCTTGGCATGTTTATCATTGGGGTAGGCATGATAGCCGTGGTGTCATCAAGGGAAAGATGAGCTAGACTTGGAAAGGTAAAGCTATCACTTGTGGGCTTAGATTGCACTGAGACCCCTAGAGAAACAACATATGGAGGATCCATTGATCTTACCAAGGGAGTCTCCATTTGCGATAAGGTTGGTTGTTTAGCCTTCCTTGTATCCAAGAATCTCATGAGACTGTTGGAATTAGGGTTGCAGAGAAACACACACAGCTTGGAGAAGACGAAGGAAGCTCAAGGCACACAATAGAGAGTGTGTTACTTAGTGTGCAATGAAAAAATTGATAACCCTAGATTGATGGGCGTATATACAATGCATGGGGGAAAAAACCTCCTAAAGAGGAAAAAAATGCCCCGGCGGTCCTAGTGTGTTCACACACATCACTACCACATGTATAAGGTAACAAATCCCCCCTGGAGTGATGCGGTGAACGAGAGTTGGCACATGAGTAAAGGGAAGTGCCATGCCCTGAGGACAGGATCAATCCACAAAGGGGAGTAAGCCCAAAGATTTGTGGAAAGCTTCAAGCTTCTCACGAGACAATTCCTTTGTGAAAAGATCTGCAAGGTTGTCCTGTGTTGGCACATAAGCCAAGCTGATCTCTCCTGCTGAGAGCCTCTCCCTGACATAGTGGTAATGCACCTCAATGTGCTTTGTGCGAGCATGAAAAACTGGTTTCCTCGCAAACTGCCAATGCGCTCTGACTGTCAGTGTAGATAGTGTTGGCAGTGTCCTGTCCAACACCCAAATCAGCCATAAGGCGTATGAGCCATACACACTCAACCATAGCTATGAAGACTGCCCTATACTCAGCCTCACAACTCAAAGTGGCCACAGTAGGTTGCTTCTTGCTCAACCATGATATACATGAACTGCCAAGCATGAAACAAAAACTACTTGTGGACACTCGCGTGTCAAAACAACCAGCCCAATCTGAGTCCGAAAAGGCATGTAAGTATGGCGGCAATGATCCCTCCTTGGGATAAAACAAGCCAAGATGTAAAGTGCCACTAAGGTAGTGGAAAATCCTCTTGACAGCGTGCCAATGCTTAGACCCTGGGCTATGCATAAATGTGCTGACCTGTGAGACTGCAAACTGAATATCGGGCCTCGTGTTGCATACATAAATGAGGCAGCCAACAGCAGTTTGGTAAAGAGTGACATCAGCAGGATCACCAGCATCATGTAGACTCAAATTCAAACCTGTTTCCATGGGAGTGGCAATAGGTTTGCAATCCTCAAGTCCAAACTTACATAGCAATGTCTCTTTGTAACTTTTCTGACACAAGGCAATACCACCATCACACTGCTTAAACTATATACCCAAGTAATGATGCAACAGCCCCAAATCTTTCATCTTGAAAGTAGCATTCAAATCAGCCTTAAATTCAGCAATATGTCTCTCATTTGGTCCAGTGATCATCAAATCATCAACATAAAGAACCACAATGAGAAATACATCATCCTCACGCTTTACATACAATGTGCTTTCTGTTGGGCTGTTACGAAAGCCTCGTTTAACCAAATGAGTGTCAGCTTAGGCTCATACCAAGCACGAGGAGATTGCTTCAACCCATACAAAGCCTTCTTACATCTACACACTTTGTCCTCTTGTCCTTTTATGACAAAACCGCGAGGCTGCGTTACATAGACTTCCTCAAATATGTCACCATTCAAGAAAGCAGTAACAATGTCTGATTGATGTACATCCCAACCAAAATGAGTTGCCAATGCACATAGAAAACGCATAGTAGTCATACGATAAGTGGGTATAAAAAGTCTCTTCATAATCAATGCCTTTTTGATGTGCATAACCCTTTGCAACAAGTCGAGCCTTATGGCGATCGATCTCACCATCCGGCTTGCGTTTTAACTTGTAAACCCACTTCGTACCAATGGCCTTTTTGCCAGGAGGCAAATCACATAAAGTCCATGTGTCATTTTTTATAAGTGCATCATATTCTGATTGCATGGCAGCCATCCAATTTTTTGAATTTTGTGCTTCATCAAAAGACAGAAGCTCCTCAACATCATGTAAACTAGACACAACCAAAGCATAACAATCTGATGCATAAGATGCATGGCGAGAGCCTGAACGAGTACGAATAGACAAAGGTGCATCCAATTTACTGTCACGCAAAGTGTGCACCAGCCATTTTGGCATACCTCTAGCCTGCTCATTTTCAGCCCTTTCCTCATCAAGTACATCATGTACATCTGCATCAGTAGTAGGCTGATCTGTAACATTTTTAGAAACCCCCATAGGCTGTACATTTGCCTCATTGGAACTTACATTCGTATTTCTACCACTAAAAAGAGGCAACAAAGTGTCATAAATGTCCCGTGAGCTTACATTATTGTCTCTAGTACATGACAGTAAGTGCTGAACAGAATCTTCCACAAACACTACATCCCGAGAAACCAGAATACGTTTTGTGTGCGGATGATACAACCTGTAACCTTTGCTTTCAGCACTATAACCAACAAAAATACATTTGACAGCCTTATCATCCAATTTTCTGCGCTGCACTTGTGGCACCAAAGCATATGCCAAACAGCCAAAAACATGCATGTGCTCAATAGAAGGCTTTCTATCATGCCATGCTTCATATGGAGTAATAGACTGCAAAGATTTTGTAGGACACCTGTTAAGTACATAAGTGGCACACATGATGGCCTCAAGCCAAAAAGAATGCGGCAAAGCTTGACTTTTGACCATACATTGTGCCATTTCCGTCAGTGACCTGTTTTTCCTCTCAGCAACACCATTTTGTTGAGGTGTATAAGGCACTGTACATTGGTGTTTTATCCCACGACTAGCCAGAAATGCATTAAATTCATGAGACATATACTCCCCCCCTCGATCTGAACGGAGGGTGCCCATAGTACATTTCGAGACATTTTCAGCCATAGCCAGAAATTGTTTGAAGCACATAAAAACTTCGGACTTCGCTTTAAGTGGAAATACCCATGCATGCCTGGAGTAATCATCAATGAAAGTCACGAAGTATAGGTAATTGCCCAAGGACGGAGTTTGCATGGGCCCACAAACATCACTATGCACAAGCTACAACCTGCATGTGGCCGAACTAAACCATCCTTTGGAAATTTAGAACGCTGCATCTTACCCAAAATACAGCCTTCACAAACATGTTTGACAGATGCTTCAAGAGGCGGCAAAGAAGCAACCATATTAGATTTCTGCAAACACAGCAAACTGGCAAAATTCGGATGACCAAAACGAGCATGCCAAAGTTTTGCATCTGAAATAGCCCTTGAATCTGCAACAGCATTTGCAAAATTTTGTCCACACTTGTCATACAAAGTGAGCTTATACAGCCCACGGCACAAAAGCCCAGATGCAACAATTTCATCACCAAAACTGAGATCATGAACTGTATATCTGTCATCCACAAATTTGACTAGAAGTCCAAGTCTAGCCAGTGCGGATACAGACAAGAGATTCTTCTTGATCCCAGGTACATAAAGTGCATCAACAAGTGTGAAAGAACTGCCATTAGCAGCAGTAAGCACAACCTTTCCAACTCCCTGAACTGGATAAGAGGCGTTGTTGGTACAAGTGGCTGAATTCCCATGAGGGACAGACTCAAGAGAGGTAACCAATTCACGATGTGAGGTAATGTGCTTTGTAGCACCACTGTCGAAATACCACACATGTGAATCTGCAACAACTGACAAGCATGCATCATGGACAGAAGGATTGTAAGTGCACTCTGCGCTAAAAGCCCATTCTGCATCAACATCAGCATTACAGTCTCCTTTCACAGAAGACTCAACAATGGCTGCATTTGTAGTGGAACCAGCATTTGCAGTGGAACCACCCTCTTTCTTCTTAGCCTCTTTGGCCTTCAACTTAGGACACGACTTGATCAAGTGATCATTGGCTTTATAATAATGGCAACGCATCTTCTTTTTGCCCTTATCACCAGAATTTCCAGACGAATTGCTGCCAGCAGAAGCATTAGGAACATAATTTTTTCCACTTGCAGCAGAACCATAAGAAGTGGTTGCATTGCTGTTACCACCCTTTCTTTGAGAAGCAATAAAAGCCTGTTCAACTGCATGCTGCCTAGTCCTGTTTTTTCTGGAAAGTGACTCTTGCAACAGCAATGTGCATAATGCATCAAACTTGACAACTTCTGGATTTCCTTGGGTCATAAGTCTCCAAGTACTAGCAAAATTCTGGTAAGAATCTGGTAAGGCATCAAGAACAGTTTGCACAAGGGAACTGTCTGAAATGACTTCTGCTGCAGAAATAAGTTGCTCATTGATATCCTTGACACTAGCAAGGAAAGTGTCCATATCATCTTCCTCATGCATAATCTTCGACTCCAGCTCTTCACGCAGCAAAGCAATTTTAGCCTCATTGCGGCTTGCATAAAGACCTGCTAGAATATCCCAAGCCTGTTTTGCAGATTTTGTTGAACGGATGTGAGGAACAATGGTGCGCTTCACAGACAACGCAATCAATGCATGAGCCTACGCATCCTTAACATCCCAACGAGCTTCTTCTGCCGTAGGCAAAACAACTCTAACAGCTGCAATCCTTGTAGCAAGACCTGCAACATCCTCAACATCGCCTACATCCTCAAAACCAGGACGTACATCAATGCCCTGCACAATGTTCCAGACACCCTTTGACACAAGAACATGTTGCATCATATAAGCCCACATAGGGTAGTTGTCCCCATCCAACCTGTCCTCAACAACAAACATCTTGAACACATCTGTGTTGTTGTTGTCAGCCATGGTAAATGCTGCACTTGATGTGAAAACTGCTAGAAAATAGGAGAAATGGAGCGAGAACAACCTGTGCTATATAGCACAAACCGTAGAAGACTATAAGGCACCTGTTATGCAAAAAATGGCACGGACAGAAATTTTGCACAAAATGACGAAATAGCATGTGCAGTACTGCCTGTAGTGGAAACGGAGGCCGAAATGAGTCCAAATCAAAATTCTGAGCAGACCAAGCTCTATGAGCTTACCCAAAATATTTGTTGACCTGCGAACGCTTGCCAAAGCTCATTGAAATCGGAGAAAGTGAGCAGGCATGTTCTGGAGCAGCTGGCGACTAAGCCCGGGAGGACGTGACCTGCTCTGATACCAATTGTTGGAATTAGGGTTGCAGAGAAACACACACAGCTTGGAGAAGATGAAGGAAGCTCAAGGCACACAATAGAGAGTGTGTTACTTAGTGTGCAATTAAAAAATTGATAGCCCTAGAGTGATGGGCGTATATACAATGCACGGGGGAAAAAACCTCCTAAAGAGGGAAAAAATGCCCCGGCGGTCCTAGTGTGTTCACACACATCACTACCACATGTATATGGTAACAGAGACCCGTTGAAGACATGTGGATTCCTTTGTTCTGCCTCTCCAGCTCAATCACCCTATGGATGACGTCACTTACTCTTTGTTGTTCTTCCTCTATGCTAGCAACACCCGTTGTGGATTGTAGGACATCTAACCAACCCACGTGATAGATGTGACCTGTGTATAGGTGAGTTTTAGTTTGTAGTTCGTACTCCCAATTCTCATTTAGGAACGCTCCATCTAGGATTGAGGTGCTATGGGTGTCCTTTGAACTAGATGCAATGTGGCTCTCTATGGGTTGATCCTTAATGGTCACTAATTCAAGAGCACTCGATTGCTCTCCTAGCAAGGATATGGACATAGGGGATTTTTATTTTAACTCTCTTTGTTGCTCCACCTTGCGTAAGCTCTCAATTTCCTTTTCCCTAGCTGCAATGATATATCACTCAACCTCTTGCACTTTGGCAAGGCTTCTACCATCAGGTAATATAATCTGGAATAGCTCTGAAGAGTCAAAGGGTGCAGTGAATAGAGTATTTACATGCACACTCTGCGAGAGCATGCGGTTTACATTGGTCATGAATGGAGAATTTACTTCCCCACCCCCCTCATTTATATTGTTAGCTCCATGTTCGGAGCGAGTGGATCTACTAAAGGTTTCCTTCTAGTGACTAAGCACACTCGGCCCGGACCATGGGCCCATGGCATGCATGTCTTGCCTTGAGCTATCAGGATTAGACATTGGGTAACCCTCCATGGCATTGTAGTCAAAGGAAGAGTCACTAGGCGTAATATGCGGGTCCTGAATGGTACTACCTAGGTTCCCGCTAGGGCCCGGAACCTAAGGTAGGTGGGTATCGAGAACTTGCGTAAGTCGAAATGCTCGCTAGTTGCTTGGCCTCTAGCACACAACTAGAGTGCAGATGCATGTGCCTTTGGCACCCTACAAGCGTCGGCGAATACCCTCAAAGGTTAACCGCTTGGATTTTTGGGCGTTTTGCACCCCTTTTTCACTCATTTTGATGTTTTTTAATGTCTTTTTACGATCGATTTTTTGATTAGAGCGTGTGATAGCTTGAAATGATTGTATCTCTCACGGGGTTGTGGTGTGTTTTACAGCACAACGTTTGGTTATCCGAGCTCCTATGTTCCTCAAAAGGGTCAATTTTTACTTAGACGTGAGGCTAAAATAAGTAATTGCAAAGAGTGACTAAGGCCTGAGCCTGAGCGTGGGCTTGGGCTTGGGCTTGGGCCTGGGGAATGTTCCTGATTCCGGTCCTACCCTTTTTTTTTGGAATAAAGTTGTCGCGGTCGCACTGTGCGCGTGAGCACACACACACTTAACCTACCTATTTGCAAATAATAGAGCTACCGTTACACACTAGCACACAACTAATTAACTAATAGATCTACTTACTGTACCTTACAGATCTAACATTAGAGATCTAATACTAATACCTTAAAGCTAACACCTTATGAACAGAAAACAGTACATTGCAGCAAAAAACTAACACCTTATTAACAGAAAATAGTACACTGTAGCAAAAACAAACTTCACAAATCCTTCTCAACAGCCACACGCCTTCTTTCTCTACCTTTCCTACGTTTCACATTGCACCACAAAGCAGCATAGAGTGCTATTCGAGCTTAGTGCAGGGCATTTCCCCGACAACGGTGCCAAAAATGGGCGTATCTGTCGCACGTGTCAAAGCAAGGGACTTGCCGTACACTTTGTGCGAGCCACAAATGGATGCAAGCACACAACCAAACTAATCTAGCAAGCTCAAAAGAGCAAGGGTGTGCCACTCCCGCCCTACGCTCACCTTCGTGGAGAATTCCTCGCCGCAAAGAAGAGGGAGCTACTGTTGTGCCACGCTCAACCACCTCACCGTTGCCATGCCGTCGCAATGCTCTCTCTCTCTCTCTCTCTCTCTCTCTCTCTCTCTCACGCACACACACACACACACACAAGGAGATGAAGAAGAAGATGGAGATGGAGCAAGAGCACTTTTCAATTGCACAAATGAGAGAATAAGTGATTTTTAGGTTTAGGTGACTTTTATATGAGCTCACCCATTCACACTTGGGCGCCCATGCTTAGCCAACTAACCCTTGAATGTTCCAGTTAGAGTGCACCTCTCATCGCCGATCACTCTAACCCTTTTCCTATTGGACCGACAAGCTTGGCCCATGACTACTAGAAGTGGACGCCGGTGGTTAACATCATTGGAAGGACACCTCAATGTTTCCTTTAAGAAATTTTGATATTTTCCTTTCCATATTTCATCATTGGATGAGCGCATGTCACCTTGCCCTCCTTGAGATTGGACTTTCCAATTGTAAATTTATTGTTTGGAGGAGGGCATGTCCACATGCCCTCCCTGAGATTGCTGCAAATTTATTACTTGGAAGAGGGCGCGTCGACGTGCCTTCCCTGAGATTGCAATTAGCCTTGCTGAAATTCAAGATCGCAATCATGCCTCTCTCTTTTGAACGCAAAGATTCTGCTCATCAGATTCTCATGTCATATTAATGGCTCACAAACATCAACAACAAGGTTGCGTGGTATCTCTGCTAGGCGCATATGATTTTCATCACCATTTATGCTCACACCATCAACCTCTAAATGTAATGAATCATGTGGGCATATGGCATTGTTATCAACACCATGTGATTTGTCATGTAGGCAACACTTTGGATTTCCACCTGATAATTGTATGTCTATCAACAACATCAATGTTGGTACAACACCAATAAAACTTATGCTTAACACCCCCCTTGCAAGGCTGCCCCTCACACCTTGGTGGGGGAGGGGATCGGCAATGGCGAAGAAAGTAGGATTTTTCATTGCACAGAGAGAGAGAGAGAGAGAGAGAGAGAGAGAGAGAGAGAGAGAGAGAGAGAGAGAGAGAGAGAGAGATCAATTATCGTCCACGAAGGTCAGATATGACCTATGGGACTGCAAACAAAACATTATAGAGAGTTCTTCGAAGCGAGGGGGTTGTGAGATACATCTCAGTTAAGGACTGAGTGTCCGACAAGGGGTAAATAAAAGGAAGATAAGTTGAACAAAACCTATGGAGAGGGACCCCCCCCCCGAAAGAACGAAGTGCCACGAAGAAGAAGACAAACTTCAACAAAGATGATGCATTGTGTGCAGCTAGCAAGGCTAGCATTTAACTGCAAACCAATGAAATATTTTCATGAGTCGTTAGTGATTTACCTCTTTACCTGCAGCTCATGTGAGCAACAGGCTGGAAGACAAATCTTGATCTCTCGACTTCCTCCGCACCGCCTGAACCCAACCATAGCATCTCTCATTAAAATCACAAAGAGGCGCATGATTGAATAGGATGGTGAGAGTAGGGAAAACCACGTGACCTAGTTGGGTGGTATTAACAAGCAAGTTTGCGCATGGTTAAAGGCTTTGCGAGCATTTGTAAGGAGTACTCATGAAGGTGCTTTTGTGCTCTGTTCTTGGTTTTTTTTGAAGCGATAACATGTCAAGCACGATGTTTGCCCCTCCTTTGTGGGTAAAAATGTGCGCTACCATTTACAACATATATTAAACTATTTAAAAATTATTATTGAAGACCTTGAAATTGGAAAGGCGTGTGCCCGTCTAAAAAGTCAACCCTGGGCAATTATATGGCCTTTATATGATCAAAATAAAAACATACTTTATTGCATGGACTCTTCTACTTATTCCTCCAAAACTATTCCCTTAGCTACTCAAAACTCCCAATGTTTGCTTACTCTTTTACAAGCCTAGTGATTCATGCTATATTCTCAAGACAGATCTCTAGTTACTAAAGGTTCATTATGGTTTCGTTTGTGGCCTACGGCCCTACACCTTTTATGTATGTATTTACTCTAAGTGCACGTATCCCAACTAAAGCTCCCAATGGAGATAGCCATATCTACTTGCCTTCTAGGCTCTAGCCGCTCTACTACACTTATGTAATGGAAATCCCTCATTGAATATGAAAAATGCAAGGTAGCCTCAAGGTACAACGTGCTGCCAATTAAGGTACTCATTTGTTGTCTTCTATACTTCTATATTCTATCTATATCTATACTATATATAATGCAGCTTAAAAATTTTAAGGAAGGAGAGGGTATCCATGTGTCACTCATTGGCTCACTTCATTTGTTTGGCATGCCCAAAGGGCAAAGACCATAGTGTTGAGTTCTCTTTTTATTGGCTAAAATTAGAAAGAATAACTTTGGATAAAAATAATCAATGAGTGTAGAGTGCGCAGGTGATGGAGAAGGTAGGAAAGAAGACTACACACACACACCAACACAAATCGAGACACACACACACAATCGTTACCCTGTAGCAGCCATTCAACGAGCTGCTCTTCTCTTCTTCTTCTTTTCTTGAACTATTATCCAAAGTATATTTACAACATAGTATAGTCAGTGTCCAGCCGCCCATAGCACAATGGGCATATTCTTTAACATCATATTCTTTAACACTCCCCCTCAAGCTCAGAGTGAGCTTGCATATGATGGATTCCCAATGCTTCACGAAAGTAGCAAAACTTCTCCTTTCCAAGAGCTTTTGTGAATATATCCGCAACTTGATCATTTGTCTTCACATACACCAAATCAATCTCATTTGCCAAAACTTTTTCTCTAATGAAGTGATAATGTACCTCAATGTGTTTAGTGCGAGCATGGTAGACTGGATTCTTTGCCAACATGATGCTGCTAATATTGTCACAATATATAATGACACTGTCAAGATAGTCAAAACCAAATTCTACCATAAGTACTCTCAACCATGACTCTTCACATGCTGCCAAAGCTGCTCCACGATATTCAGCTTCTGTACTTGATAATGCTACAGTTGATTGCTTCTTGCTACTCCAACTTATCATACCATTGCCAATGGAAAATGCATAACCACTTGTAGATCTTCTATCCATAAAATCTCCTGCCCAATCTGCATCTGTGTAACCATAAAGACAAAGCTTCCCATTCTTTTCATAAAACATTCCATAACTGACAGTGGCTTTCACATATCTCATAATCCGTCTCACTGCATCAAGATGACTTTTACATGGCTTTTGCATGAATTGACTCACAACACCCACTGCATAACTCAAATCTGGCCTTGTTATTGTCAAGTAAATAAGGCTTCCAACCATCTTGCGATA
The DNA here is from genome assembly GCF_014529385.1 of Adiantum capillus-veneris. Lineage (NCBI taxonomy): Eukaryota > Viridiplantae > Streptophyta > Polypodiopsida > Polypodiales > Pteridaceae > Adiantum > Adiantum capillus-veneris. Next base: position 55,095,893 of record NC_140931.1, read on the forward strand.
CATAGTGACATCCTCAATGTAATGTCCATCATCAAACAACTTCACATTTTGATCAAGAGGTGTATCAACCGGTTTGCATGCTGTCATTCCATACTTCTCAAGCATATCCAATGCATATTGTCTTTGTATCATCCAAATTCCTGATAAAGTATTGACAATTTCAATTCCCAAGAAATATCTCAACTCACCAAGGTCCTTCATGTTGAATTCTCTCAACAAACTCTTCTTGACATGCAAAATTTGCTCAGCATGACTTCCAGTGAGAATCAAGTCATCAACATAGATAACAATAACGACGATCTCTCCATCAACATGCTTCAAAAATAATGAGTGATCAGCAATAGATTGTTTAAATCCAATCTTCTTCAAGAATCTGGTTATCTTTTCACACCAAGCTCTAGATGCTTGCTTCAAACCATACAATGCTTTCTTCAACTTACACACATAATATGGAAACTCTGGATGTTGATAACCCTCTGGCTGTATCATATAAACTTCTTCTTCCAAGTCACCATTCAAGAATGCATTATCTACATCCATTTGCCGTAACTTCCAACCGAACATACTTGCCATTGCTATCACCAATCTGACTGTTGTCATCTTTGCAACTGGACTAAATGTCTCATCATAATCAAGACCTTTTGTTTGTGCATAACCTTTAGCAACAAGCCTCGCTTTGTATCTTTCCACACTACCATCTGACTTGCACTTGACTTTGTATACCCATTTTGAACCAATTGCTTTCTTTCCACTTGGCAAGCGAACCAAATCCCAAGTGTCATTCTTCACAAGAGCATCCATCTCATCATCCATAGCTGACTCCCATTCTGATTTTCCAATTGCCTCTTGAAAACATGTAGGCTCTTTATGTTGCACACGTGAAACCATGTATGCATAATGTGTACGCATGTAACCATTGTATGTCAATCTATCAATTGGATAACGTACCCTCTCTGATCTTCTCAATTGTGGTGCACTCTTCTCTTCAACTCTTGCATATGGGGGTACATATTTCTCAATATGCTTACTTCCAGGTGTCCTCAAATGTGGTAAATCATGCTCTTCATCGAGGCTTTCATCTCCAGAACTCTCTTCAACCACTTTCTTCTTGCCTTTCTCGTCTTGCTTCTTATCTCGCAAACGACCACTCCATGGGTTGACACTTCCTGTACTCTCCTCCGCCATATGTGGTCCTGAAATAGTTCTTGTTGATGGTCCTGGCTTATCAACAACATGACGCACATTCTCTTGCTCTTCATACTCATCTTCTATCATCACTGGCTTTGGTTTATACCATGGTTCATGCTCACAAAATCTGACATCTCTACTGACATAAACTTGTCTTGTCGTAGGATCATAGCACTTGTAACCTTTCTTTTCAACTGGATAGCCCAAGAATATACACTTCACTGCCTTTGGCTCCATCTTCTTTCTTGCTTCATTTGGTACATGAACATAGCAAACACATCCAAAAACTTTCATGTAGGAAACTGTTGGCTTGATCCCATAAAGTCTCTCATAAGGTGAAATTTCATGAATGGCAGCTGTTGGTGTTCGATTCATAATGTGTACTGCTGTATGAACTGCTTCAGCCCAATATGTTAATGGCATATTCATCTCATTCATCATGGCTCTTGCAATCTCTGCTATGACTCTATTCTTTCTCTCAGCAACTCCATTTTGTTGTGGTGTGTATCTGCAAGTAATCTGTCTTCTTATGCCTTGTTCACGTAAGTAATCATCAAAACTGTGTGACATGTACTCTCCCCCTCCATCTGTACGTAGGCATTTAATTTGACAACCATTCTCTTTCTCAACCATAACTTTGAACTCCAAAAATACTTCAAATGCCTCTGACTTTGCCTTTAGAAAGTAAACCCATGTCATTCTGCTGTAATCATCCGTAAATGTGATAAAATATCGACAACCATTTGGTGTAGCATGATCACAAGGTCCCCAAATATCTGAATGAACAATTTCCAAAGGACTCTGGCTAATTCTCCCCCTCTTTGGAAATGGTAAACGAGATTGCTTTCCAAATTGACAAGCTTCACAAACATGATCAAAATTCAATCTGCCAAACTTTGGTAATCCACGTACAATTTGATTTGATTGCATATGCTTTAATCTTCTAAAATTGACATGACCGATTCTCTTATGCCATAAATTTGCCCAATCATCTTGAGTGGCTGATTTGTTTGCATACATACCACTGTGTAAACATGGATCTCCAGCTTCCAATGAGAACAAGCGGCCTTTCTTTCTTCCACGTGCCAATATCTTGCCTGGTTTGCCGTTGTGAAACTCCTCTATGAAGCAGCCATAACGATTAAAACGGACTTGCAACCCTTGATCTGTCATCTGTCCAACTGATGCTAAATTCTTTGTGATTGAAGGCACATATAGAACATCTCCCAATGTGTTGTATGTCCCGTCTTTTTCTAGCAATGGAACTGAACCAACATGTGTAATCCGATGCATAGTATCATCACCTGTAGCGACAAACTCATCCTCTTCTAACTTCTCTTTTCTGTCAAACCATTCACCATGATATGTCATATGATTTGTGGCACCACTATCTAAATACCAATCATCTGTATGATGTGGCTCCACCATGCTTCCAACAACATGCTCCATAGGAAATAAATGTCCACTCGACCTATTGTCATATATATTTTGATCATGAGGATTGTATCCAGCAAAGTTTCCTCCATGTCTGCCATAACCTCGGCCTCTTCCACCACGATCACGATTTTGATTTAGCCTTGTGTAACATTCTCTTTCAAAGTGACCATAAATGCCACATCTGTTACAATATCCATCTCTTTGAGGATGTACAAATCGTCCACCTCCACGTCCACGAGTTCGGGCTCTCCCCCTGCCTCTTTGGCTATAATCGTTGTAACTTTGACTTTGTTGGTTTTGCCATTGACCTCTTCCAACATTGTTTCCACGACCATAGTTTCCTCTTCCACCTCTATTGTTTCCACGACCTCTAGAGTAAAAAACCTGATCTCTGGAATTGTTATTTGATGTAGAAGGACCTGACTTTCCTAACTTCACCTCTTCTTGCAAACAAAGGTTTACTAACTCTTCAAAATCAGGCATGTGTCCTCGAACAGATATAGATGTATCCAATGACTTGTATTCCGGTCCCAAACCATTCAATGTCACTGAAACTAAGTCATCATCTGGAACTTCAACATTAATGCTCGCAAGATCTTCCTGTATTTGCTTTATCTCTGTCACATAATCTGATATGGATCTATTTCCTCGCCATACACAATGTAACCTTTGCTTCAAGTGAACTTTTCGTGGTTCTGTATTGGAGCTGTTCATTCTTGCTAGTATCTCCCATGCTTCCTTTGGAGATTGAGCCTTCTTCACATGTGGTATAAAGAAGTCACTAATGCATAGTGAAATCCAATGCATCACTTTCCTTGAATTCTCGATCCACTTCTTGTAAGCTTCTACTCCTGCTTGCCATGTTTTATGTGCTTCAACATTCTCTCTATTTGGTTCCAAACCAACCTCTGGACACTCTTGTTCACCTGTAACATAATCCCATAAACCTTTGCCCATGATAAAGTTCTCCATCCTGTAAGACCATATGCCGTAGTTCTCTCTGGTCAGCTTCTCTCCAACAATCTGTGTGACTTGAGTTGAACTTTCTGCCATCTTCACTCTCTCAATTTCTTTCAAAGGATTTTGACAAAATTTCGGCAGAGTTTCGTTTGTATTTGGACAATATCTCAAGTGACAATCTCAACCAAAGTTCTCATAAACACTGACATAAAATCTCTCACTGCCAAGGGAAAATCCACTGACTCACTTTGCCACAGACTGACTCAGTACTATGCATAAATACTCTAAAACAATGTCCACATGGACCTGTATGCAAATGCAATCCATACGCTGTCCTGTACCACATATCCATATATCCACCTTCTTCCCATAGTCGTAAACGACGTATGAGGTCTTTCGCGGGGCCAGTCGGGGGTTCGCTCCAGTACCTAATCCACCTTGCCAAGGTACCAAAGCTCCCAAGGCAAGGCTTCAAAAAACCTCACTCGACCCTCACAAAGGCTGCAGTTTTCCAAAATACATTGACCGCATATCCATACATAACCACAAAGTACTCAATCTGACAATGTAACCGCCTCAACTTCTTCCCACAATCTTTCTTACATAGGCGGCTGTCCATAACGGACCCACAACAACCAAACATAATCTTTGATAACACAATATCATGATGCAAAAGCTCTATGTCGCTCTCCAAAACCTGTGTAAATGCTGAATTCTTCACATGTAACCTGTAAATCTACTGCCGAGTGCAAAACTCGACATCTCCTATGCTTGTGTGAACTGGCTGTTTGCTGCAGAAAATTGCAGATTTTGGCAAATCTGAGTATGCCAATGCGTCCGGAACGCCCAAAAACATAAAGATAGACTCCTGGATCACTGTATTCCGAGTTCGGGTGAGGGAGTTATGACCAAAAAACCTCTCTTTTTTGCTGTTTTCCGGAGCTGCGGAAACCTGTGTATTGACTGTAGCTCCTCAAACTGAGCTCTGATACCACTTTGTAGAGTGCGCAGGTGATGGAGAAGGTAGGAAAGAAGACTACACACACACACCAACACAAATCGAGACACACACACACAATCGTTACCCTGTAGCAGCCATTCAACGAGCTGCTCTTCTCTTCTTCTTCTTTTCTTGAACTATTATCCAAAGTATATTTACAACATAGTATAGTCAGTGTCCAGCCGCCCATAGCACAATGGGCATATTCTTTAACATCATATTCTTTAACAATGAGCACCATGATTGAGTTGGGTGGGCCGAGGAAAGGCTTGCAAGGCGAGGGTATGCTAAGTGAGGGGATAAGGTGACGGTATCCTAGGTGAGTGGGGATAGATGAGGCCACGTAGGGTCTTGTGATTGGAGCGTTATCAGGTGGAGCTCAAGAAGGCCCCCCTATAAAACTTATAGGGTGGTCATAAGTGGAGACCTCGTTTCGCTCGCCTACTCCCGCTTTGCGAGACCTCTGTGTCTGCATTACTTTTGGGTTCCGAGCCTGTGTCTGAGCTTGCGCGATGAAGACTAAAGCTTTGTTTGTTATGTTCTAAAGACAGATCTCTAGTTCAAAAGGTTCATTATGGTTTCGTTTGTGGCCTACGGCCCTACACCTTTTATGTATGTATTTACTCTAAGTGCACGTATCCCAACTAAAGCTCCCAATGGAGATAGCCATATCTACTTGCCTTCTAGGCTCTAGCCGCTCTACTACACTTATGTAATGGAAATCCCTCATTGAATATGAAAAATGCAAGGTAGCCTCAAGGTACAACGTGCTGACAATTAAGGTACTCATTTGTTGTCTTCTATACTTCTATATTCTATCTATATCTATACTATATATAATGCAGCTTAAAAATTTTAAGGAAGGAGAGGGTATCCATGTGTCACTCATTGGCTCACTTCATTTGTTTGACATGCCCAAAGGGCAAAGACCATAGTGTTGAGTTCTCTTTTTATTGGCTAAAATTAGAAAGAATAACTTTGGATAAAAATAATCAATGAGCACCATGATTGAGTTGGGTGGGCCGAGGAAAGGCTTGCAAGGCGAGGGTATGCTAAGTGAGGGGATAAGGTGAGGGTATCCTAGGTGAGTGGGGATAGATGAGGCCACGTAGGGTCTTGTGATTGGAGCGTTATCAGGTGGAGCTCAAGAAGGCCCCCCTATAAAACTTATAGGGTGGTCATAAGTGGAGACCTCGTTTCGCTCGCCTACTCCCGCTTTGCGAGACCTCTGTGTCTGCATTACTTTTGGGTTTCGAGCCTGTGTCTGAGCTTGAGCGATGAAGACTAAAGCTTTGTTTGTTATGTTTTAGGTTAGGCTTCTGTTTGTAGAACGTTTGCCTGCTGTTCAGTGACGTCCGTGAGCTTATTTGCATAGATGGCGTGATTACCTGCTGGCCTTGTTTTTTCTGATTTGCTGCTTGCGGTAGCCATCTAGGCGTTTGAAGGCACGCGCGTATCCTCAGTCGGTCTTTCCATGTGTGTCTTAAGTCGTTGTTCGACAGGGGATGTGTCATTGTTCCTCGAGTAAGCTGCGGAACTCTGCGCACGTTTCTCTGCTTGTGTTTTGGTGTTCCGTGTTAGGTGCTGCTTGAGTTAAGCGCTAGGGTTTGCCATGTGGACAGTGATGGTTTCGCCCCTGTTTTGTTCCCGAAGCACTGTTGTTGGTGCTGCGACTCGCTGATTCCGGCCAATTTATGCTTGCCCTCTGTCGAAGCACTGTCTCTGAAGAATGCTACTTCGGCCCGATTCATGCCTGCCCTCTGTCGTCCTGATGTGTGCTACCCGTGAGAAGAATGGTGCCCCATTGTTCCATGCGATGGGAGGCATGTCATGCTTGACCTCTACTCGTCTGATGTATTCTACCCGTGAGGAGGACGGTGCCGGCTCTGTTAGATAGCGGAAATCATGTGAAATAGGCTGATGCAGGTGGTTGTTTAAGGCCTTTTTGGTTGTTGCTAAAAGGTTTGAGCATCTGAATGTCTACATGTTTGTATATTGGCAGTGAATTGCTGGGTATCAGCTACAATGCGCGGGAACAACAGAAATCATGTGGATGGAAATCTTTCAAGATGGTGCAGCTTTCGCTTCGTTTTTGTTCTATGATTGTATGCAGATTATTATTGCAAATATTGGGTTCTTTTCTGGATGGAGGGTTATCTGTACCTTTTCCAGGTTGCTGGCAGAATTAACAGGATTGGAGTATCTATGTTTCTTACTCTGTCAGCGGCTTGTTGATGTAATATGGATTTGTTTTGTGAAAGTCTCACATTCATATCTGTCAATTAACACTGTTTATATATTCGATGTTGTGCAAGCTAGCTGCTGGGTGAAATTTGTGTATGGTTTGTGTTATGCTTAACATGCTCTGGTTTTTCTGTGAATTTTGTAACAAGTTTCTGGCGTTTGTGATTTGGCATGCTATATAGAAATGTAATTTGGTGTTCGTTTGCAGCCTTCAGTTTTGGTGTATGGCATATGCAGGTCTGCGTCACTGCAGATAGAAGTTGTGATACTCGGAAAAGTCTAGCCCTGAGCTAGCTTTATTTGAACGGATAATATTTTGAAGAAGCAGTTTCTATTTTCTTGTTATTATTTTTGAACAATATTTTGGATTGTTGTTTCTGCTGTGGGTTCGTTGCGGATATGAAAGTGACCATATGGTGTTTTGATTGAGCTTGGGTTTATATTTTTAAATCGAGTTTGGTCCTTGATGTATTATATCTTTCTGTATGTCTGATAAATGCCTTGTTAACAGTGAAAAATCTTATCGGCTTTTGTTTTTAGCTTGGATATTCTCACATATCTTGGTGCCAGCTGTCACCCACCGTAAAGAAGAAACTTGTTTGCCTCGATTTGCCAATTTTGTTTATTATTATCTTCTCTCACTAGAAAGTGGCTTTTAAAAGACCTGAATTGTAGCCTTCTCTCTCTAGAGATCCGCTTTTAAGACCTGGATATTTAGCTTATGATTGTCCAACTTATTTTCTTAATATCCATCACGTTTGCATTCTTTATAAAAGCCTCTAGCCATCCAGCTATATATAGAGTTTGCAAGGCGTTTTCTGCTCCTCTGGTCTTCCTGATAACGTGCTGGGATATTTCTGCTGTGTTGTTGTTTCCTCACTTCAGCTCTCCCTTTTTTGGACTTGTACTATCAAGTCTTAGCTCTACCTACATACCAGGTCTCCATGGATCATCCAATGTCTGGTTAGGGCCTTTTGAACTCGTCTCTATTGAGTTTTGAGCTATTGTTACACGTTTTGCCTTGATTTCTTGCTCGAAACTTATAATACATTCTTACCGATCCTAACTTGAATAAGGAGGAACTTGCTTTCGATTTTGAAGATGAACTTGAGTGTTCTAATGTGGGTAAAGAGGGTGTGCAAGCTACGATAGACCTTCCTGCTTCCTCTGGTTTGTTAGATTTACCTGAAACACATTTCTCTCCTTCTTTCAAATTCGATTTGTCCCCAAAGCTTTTGAAAAATCTTGCTCCAAAGTTGAAGAGGTCATCCCCTTCTAAAGCCTTAAGAAAAGCTCTAAGCTATGCACGTGGTAATGTATTTCTATTATGTCCATGATTTGAAGCTTGTTTAAGGTTGTGAATAACATATTTATGTCACAGGCCTCTCTGTACAGCCTCGTGACTCGAGCTCCGCTTTTGTCGCACCAAAGGAGAGTGATGAACCAATAAGTGACAACTTTGGCTCGCAATTGGCATTAGTGCCTTCTCTTAGGGTTTTTTCCATATCAGAGCTTTCTGCTGCTATTACCTTTCCTTTTGCATTTGAGGGAAAAGTGTTATGCAAGTATGGTACTTATAAAATACCTAAAGCTAGCTATGCGCAACATTTGAAGGCTGACTTAATAGACAGAGAGTCCAAGAACACTGTCACCTTTGTTGTCACAGAAGTGTTTGTCAATGAGTTTGTTGAATCTTCTGAAGTCGGGGAGTTTGTGCGTTGTTTGGGGATATGTGTTCGCTACGTGAGCCGGGCAGGCGCCGGGCCTCTGGCTGTGAGAGGTGTGAAAGAGAGAGAATGAGAGAAACAGATGCAACTGAATCTGGAAATCACCGTACCCTTCAATTAATTGATTAAAGCTTTGAGTACAATTGAATTCTTAGCCAAGGCGGGCTGTTAACAGCACCGTCACTTGGATCATCTGCTAGCTAGGAGTTTAAGCTCCCGTTTACCGGATTAACCGGGCCGTTAACGACACCGGACTTAATACAATGCTTAATCAACCTTCAGACTATTGCCGGTGATGAGATTCCCTTTTGTGGCTTTATCTGTCTCATGTACCTAATTCTACTCATTGCCTAAATCTTTATGCTTCAATTATTGCCAAATTCTCTGCAAGCTATCTCTATTTAGCATCCTCTGATCGCCTCTGTCGTCCTTTTTATGCTTAATTGAGAGAAAGAATGAGAGAGATCTTTCAACATCCCCCCCCCCCCCCCCCCCCCCGTCTTTCTCGGTCTTCACCCCCTTCATAGATTCCTCAGTTTTACTCCTTCACTTTCCCTTAAGAGATCTTCCAAACTCGCCCCGATAGCTTAGGGGTTTGTAGTTGTCCAAGCTCTTCCTTGCTAGCTTCAAGAACGAGATCGAAAGAGAGTTTGAGAGATCTTTGCCTTGGTCAAGCTTGCTTGCTTGGACAAGCTTCTTCTCGACCTACTTGCTTGCCTCGACAAGCTTCCTCCCTTGCTTTGCTTGCTTGCCTCGACATGCTCTTCTTGACCTACTTGCTTGCCTCGACAAGCTTCCTCCCTTGCTTTGCTTGCTTGCCTCGACAAGCTCTTCTCAAGATCCGCTTGCTTGCCTTCTTCCTCCTCACCTTGGCTTGCCCCTTGTGAAAACGAGAGAGAGAGAGAGAGAGAGAGAGAGAGAGAGAGAGAGAGAGAGAGAGAGAGAGAGAGAGAGAGAGAGAGAGAGAGAGAGAGAGAAAGCCTTCGTTGCCGTGTCGTCCCCAACACGAACGAGAGAGAGAGAGCGGGAGAGAGAGATCGTTTCTTTTCCTCCTAATCGAGATCCTCCTCATGCCTCTCTTGATTCGCTTGCTTGACTCTACAAGCTCTTCTCGACCCACTTGCTTGCCTCGACAAGCTTCCTCCCTTGCTTTGCTTGCTTGCCTCGACAAGCTCTTCTCAAGCTCCGCTTGCTTGCCTTCTTCCTCCTCGCCTTGGCTTGCCCCTTGTGAAAACGAGAGAGAGAGAGAGAGAGAGAGAGAGAGAGAGAGAGAGAGAGAGAGAGAGAGAGAGAGAGAAAGCCTTCCTTGCCGTGTCGTCCCCAACACAAACGAGAGAGAGAGAGAGCGTTTCTTTTTCTCCTAATTGATATCCTCCTCATGCCTCTCTTGCTTCCCCCTCGTAACCCTATATTTTTTTCTCTTTACTCACCCGGTCTCACTTACCAACAACCTGCACAACGACGGCGCCGTCAGTGACGTGGCGTGGGAGTCCTATTTATGAAGTGGCAGGGCCGGGGTTCGACTAGCATGAAATTTGCCGTGACAGGCTCCGAAAGTGGTCGCCCTGGGATGTCGAGGAGTTTCCGCTTCACGAGCGTGCCTATCTGAGCCTCAGGGAAGGCGCTACAAGCATCATCTCACCCCCTGCGCCCCTCGTTGTCTGCTTGCCCGCCATGCTTTGCTTTTTATTTTTCCCTTACACACTAAAGCCCTTAGTTTACTAAGTGGGCGGCCAAGGTTGTGGCCCTTGGGCGGCCATTTGAATTGTGAGTATGGGCGGCCATAGCCTTTGTAAGGGCATCACATTTAGCATACATGTCGGCCAAAGCACTGCCAAGCACGACATCTCTTTCAAGCAGTCCTTGTCAACAGTCTCATGAGGGATTCTCTCCCCTCGGGGTCAATCCCGCAATCAATGCTTTCCATGAGATCACATGAAGCTCTTCAAGCAGTTTTTGTACTTAATGAGACGTACATACACCACATTTGACGTACATGTAGCTGCTATCAATGCACTGTCAGAGATAATATTTTGGACAAGATTCTCTTCGAACACTTAATTTGCTGCACTCCAATCGAGCGGACCGAACTGGTACGAAGCCGGCCCCCGGTGAATCTTTAACGGCTAATATCTTGGCGACCGAGACTCCGATCACTGCTCTGAAAAGACCGACGTGCTCCACAAAGTGAGCACTTCAAGCCCATGCATTCATTTTATTTTTGTCACCTCAGTTGCAGTTGCCCAATCCGGTACGGATCTTGTAGTTGCCCAATCCAGTACGGATCTGCAATCGACTCAAACTTGAATATGCCATAACTTCTTCATCGTAGCTCCAATCGACGAGCCGTAAAGACAGGCCAATAGAGCACTTTAAGCACTACAGTTCTAGATCATAAACTCCCATCTGTGATCACTTCAAGAATAGTCATTTTTGGAATCATTAAGGTATCAGTTGGCCTTTTAAAGCCGCATCTGGCATACATTAATCATTAAACTTGGCCTGTTAACAAGCCCTGATCATTGACCATTAAATGTGTAGGCTTCAAAGAAGCTTAGCTTGCATTTGTCTGCTCTGTTTCTCTACATGGCAGCAGAGCTGCACGACAGCGTATTGAGGGGGCGTATGTCAATAGAAAAGTGTGGAAAGATGGAGGTACTAGCTTGTGGGCTCTCTATGCAAATGCTGCCACTACTGTTGTAAAAGCTAAAAGATTTGATTGCTGTGTACATATTTATCGTGAACATAGAATTAAGGAGTTGCTTACTGATAAGGCAGTGATTGAGTTCGCTCCCACTATCGCGTTCACTATTGTGAAGGTTGAGACCTCCACAAGGTCCGATGGTGGTGATAGTTATCGTTTAACCATCGCAGATGGCCCTGCATCCAGTGATAGAGCAAGTGTGACTCATCAATTTGATCTATTTTGCCTTGATATCTTAAGTCTTATCTCTAATCTGGATTATTTGTGCAGTTGCTATTTGTTCCTTCCAGGTGTGTCGATTATCATCTCATGGTTGATGCTTTGAAAACCAAGGGTTCTTTTTCATGTGTTGTGCACAACATCAACGTCTTCAAATCAGCATCAAGCATATTATCTGTGGTGGACGCAACTCTTATTTGTGCATTGCCAAAAAATCTAAAGAGTGTTTTCTCGTAGCATCTCTCAAAACAAGTCACTAGTATGGGATTTGGGAAGAAGGTAATCTACTTTAACTAGATCTATTTGCGTGAGCATTGCTTGCAAGTTGTAATCTCATAATGGTTTGTAGGTCTTTGGAACTTTGGAGATTGTTAACATCAACAGTTTGGAGGTGGAATATGTGTGTGACTCTTGCAAAGGCAGAAATGTTAGTCGTCAAATTTGCAACCCCTTTTGTTACTCGCGTGGAAAGCCTGTGTAGATTGTGAAGTTGCCTTCTCTTCAAGGTAAAATCTGTTTGCAAAATGGAGAAGCTGTACAAGTAATTCTGCAAGGAAATATCGTGGATGTAGTTCTAAATTTTCCCAAGCCTTTTCTCAGCCTGTTTTATGAGAATTTGTTAGACTTGAAATCATCTCTTGTTGCCTTTAGCAAAGCCGGAACATACTCTATAGACAAGCACGGTTTTGTGATTGATTACAAGGCACCCTAAATTGTATCTTTCCTCCTAACCTTTTGCTTGAAGAACGGTAGTATGGCTGCCTATCCTTCATCCTTTTTTGTAAATGACAAAAAGCTTTATGTTTTGCCAAATTTTTGGTCTACATATAATAGTAACAATGATGTTTTGCAAGCTTTGATTTGTCTCTTCAATTGTTATATGTCTCTCATTGAATTGGAAAAACATCTTCTTGACCTTATAATGCTTGACCTTGCTAACAATAAAAATGAAACACGAGTTGTATGGATTGCACCATGGACAAATAGTGTTGTTGATAGCACCGCATTGCATGACCACTTGAACACTTTGATACATACACGAGGAACGTCTCGGCTCTTGAGCATGCACTTGGTTATCTTGTTTTGCCGACAATTTAATGTGACATGTGTTGTCCATGTCTTCCAAAATAAGAAGTTTATCAAATCTGTTTTTTGTGAAGGCATAAGCATAGAATCCACATCTGCAATACCTTCACTTGCTTCCATTATTTCTGAACCAAAATGTGTATGGCTTCCTATGTCGTCGAAGCATTTTAAACAGCCACGTTGTGTTTGGAGCAAAGATGACATTGCTTGCTTGACCACGTTGATTAACGAGAATCCATTTGCAAGTGCTAAAGATATTGTTCAGCTCTTTCAAGCGTCCTATCCTTATTCATTCTCAAGAAAGCAAATTTTAACTAAGGTTTATAAAATGTGGAAAGACCCGAGTTTACAAACAAGCAGTGACGTGAGGGTGTCAAAATCACGAGCAACTCTTTACGCAAGAAAAATTCTAGATGTTCCATGCTATCCATGTGCCTCTTGCAATGGTTTGTTTTTTCATAAGAATTTGAGGCTATTATCAGACGGTGACTTGCTTCTCTTGAAGGAGTTGAGAGTCCTTGTCACTACTTCGTACATGGACTCTCATGCATGTGTTGCTTGCAAGCGGGCATTGAAATGTCAACAAATTCCACCTTTTTGCATGCAAGGGTTGCTAGTTTTCAATTGAACTATGGAGAATGTTTCACAATTGAATGCTATAGAGCGCCGTCTTGTGTCTCTTAGAATTCCATTTGCCCAAATAAGAGAACTTACTTATGAGGGGCAATATGGGTTGCGAGGAAGCATTGTCAACGTTATGGCAGATTTGTCTAGGGTGCAAATTGTATTGCCTCGCTTCGCAGACGATCAAGCTATTGTCCTTGTGCAGATCAAGCGAAAATTAGAATATGATCATGCATACCTAAGTGGAGTTGTCCGGCCCTCATTTGTGCTACGAGCATTGCATCAACTTGTGCTTAAGCCATTGTATCTTGAAAATGGTGCCACTATCAATTCTTCTTGGTCATCTGCCTTCTCTTTAATCTCCGACATTCCTATCTCTCCTAACTTTGATAACTCTTTAGATGACCAAGAACCATCTGACACTCTTTTCCATGGCCTTTACACTTCTCAGCAAGTTGTAGATCACAATGCACAAGCCAAGAGTGTTGCACCTTGTGAGGGGTTTTCACCATTGAGCCTTTTTGACGATGAAGCTTGTGAAGAGTTATCTTTCCCAGCATTGTTCTTTGGCGAAAGAAGGCAATATCATCTCTTGGCAAAAAAAAGGTATCAGAAAGTCGCGCAATGGGAGCTTAACAATGTGGACAGAAGATTTGCAGGAGATATCAATAATATTTTTTTCAAGACAATGAAGATTATCATCAGCAAGGTCCTCGGCTCTATATGGGTGCGTTTACGTAAAGGTAAGCGGCGAGACAAGCAGCTGCAAGCTAAAGATGTTCAATCAACAACCAATGTCGAACAACTACTTTCATCCCAAGTCGGATATAGTGACTTTGAGAATTTGCGGACTTCCACTGACTACAAAGCAAAACTGAAGCTCAATGTTTTCACCATGATTCGACAATTAGGACAACCCACGTTCTTTATTACATTCTCATGCGCAGAGCAAAGGTGGAAGCCGTTGATGGATTGCTTGATTAAACTCAATCCACACATTGTTGAAGACAATCAATCCAATAGGTGTGCTGACATGAGAACACTAGTCCGATCAGATCCTACTACAACAGCTCGATATTATGCCCACAGATTTAGAGAAACTAAGAAAGAACTAAAACATGACAAAACCATTCTCGGTGAGCTGATGGATTATTTCTTTGTCACTGAGTTCCAACAAAGAGGAAGCCAACATGACCATGGGTTGCTTTGGATAGAAAATGCACCTGTATTTGGCATTGCTTCGAATGACGAGGTGGTGGATTTTATTGATTCATATATAACGACAAACAAGGATGAGCTTGATGAATCCTTCAGAGCTGTCCAGATTCACTCACATCGCAAGACATGCAAAAAGCAAAAAACTTTGTGTCGATTTGGCTTCCCACGACCACCCTCAAGAAGGACAATTATCTTATGCCCAAACAATGTGAACAACACAACAAGACAACAAATTGTCGACAGGAAGAGACATATCGATCAACAGCTCCTTGCTTTAGAACGTGAACCGACACTGTTGTTTGATGCTTGGTTAGAAACACTGAATATGGATGAAGAGGACTACCTCCAAGCACTTTGCATAAACATAACAGAGCCAACACTTCTTTTGAAAAGAGAACCTGAGGACATTTTCACAAATAACTTCAACAAGAAACTTTGTGCATTATGGGATGCAAATATTGATATTCAATTTATTTTCAATGAACACGGTGAAGCTGCATATTGCACATCATACATGACAAAAAATGACAGCTCCGTAAGCAAAGCAATCAAACACGTGGTTGAAGCTTGCAAGAAGAACAACTTACCAACGTTGGAACGCTTGAAAAATATTGGTGGGGCATTGATCAACGCACAAGAAATGACATCACAACAAGCAGCATACATTGCATTGTCGCTACCTTTGCATAGTGCTAGCAGAGAATTTGTGTTTATAAATGCTGATTGGAGCGCCGAGAGGACATTGTTGTTGAAAAGAAGAGCCATGCTGGATTCTTTGCGGCCTGAGGACACAAATATATTCTTCGATGACCTAGTCACAAAGTACGCACGCCGTCCACCTGATCTACAGTGCTTATGCTTGGCTGAATATGCTAGCAACTACAAGCTCGTTCATGGCTGTCCTCAAAAGAACAAAAAAACTCGCATTATTAGGTTTATCAATTTCAAATTGGAGAAGAACTCTGAGAGACATTATCATGAGCTTTGTTTATTGTTTTTACCATTCATTGGTGAAGAGTCAACCTTTGAACCGACACCTAGCTCTTGGAGAGAGAAATATATCACACACTCTCAAACAATAAATGAGAACCGTCAAAAATTCTCAAGCTTGGAGACCACAACTTCAACCATTGTGGAGTCCTCAATGAACACTTCATCAAGTGCAGAAACAATGGAAATTCACAAATACAATCTAGATCTTGATCTTCAAGGACCTCCACTTGCAGCGAGGTCGCTCCCTCTTTCTAAGAAGCTCGCACTACCGAACGAGCAATACCATTCATTAGTTGAAAAATTAAACACTGATCAACGATCCCTTTATGATGACATTTTAACCAGGAATTGATTGAAGCCAATGAAGCCTATTCATCTTTTCTTGACGGGAGGTGCAGCGACAGGGAAGACTTTCGTGCTGCAAACTATAGTCCAAGGGTTGATTCGACACTACAACTTGGCGATTCAACTTGACATTGAACTCCCCACAGCTTTACTAATGGCATATACTGGCAAAGCAGCATTCAATATTGGGGGGACAAAATTCACTCTGCATTGCGTCCACCACTCGTGCATCAAGCTTATGTCAACCTCTTTTCTAGCAGCCTTGCTGAACTTTCACAATTATACAAAAACCTCAAACTAGTTATGTTTGATGAGGCCTCCTTGATAGGCAACAGACTTCTAAGAATCATAGATATAAGACTTCACAACATCAAGCATAAACACATTGAACCATTTGGTGGTTTGGACGTAATTTTTTGTGGAGATCTTTGTCAAGCTAGCCCAGTTCGGGACCGTTGGATCTTTTGCGAGCCACAAGAACCAATTGAATTGCTCACACCCTCTTTTTGGCACACACATATCAAATGCCATGAGTTAACACAAATAATGCACCAATCAGACACAAAATTTATTTATGTTCTCAACAGAATACGGAAGGCTCAACAAACAGACGAAGATTTGCTCTATGTGAACTCTACTCTTAGAAACAAATTGTTTGACAAATTCATGATACCTCATCTATTCTACACAAAAAAATTGAAGAACGAACATAATCAACTTGTTTTCAATGGCTTGGCTACCCAGACATACATAGTACACGCGAAAGACACTTTCCACAAAACATGCTCTAAAAATCTTGTCGTTCCAAATGATCATCAGATGACTGCAGGTTTGACAACCACCTTGGAGCTAAAACGCGAAATGATAGTTGAGGTTTCTAGTGGCAACATCAACATAGATGACGGTCTAGTGAATGGTGCAGATGGTATTCTCAAACACGTAGAAAAAAGGAACAATTCGCATATCGCATGGATACATTTCTTCGACATTTCAACAGGGGCAAAACAACGAGCTGAAAATCCACGTCTCTACACTCAATCTATAGAACACCACTGGACACCCATCTTTGAAACAACAAAAGAATTCCAGGTTGGGAAGAACTTGCTGAATAGCGTATCCAGGACACAGCTCCCCATTCAAGCAGCAAATGCACGAATTATTCATAGGTCACAAGGCTTGACAATGCAAGCGGTTGCATTTGACCCAACAGCAATCAATGCGCATGTCTTGGTTTACACATCTCTTTCTCGATTCAAGGATCCCGTTAATCTTCACATCCTCAAACCAATACTTGCAAACCAAATCAAAGTTGATGCAATCGTGCTCACTGAGTTGGAGAGACTAAAAAACAACGCCAGATGGGAACACTTGATCTCCTTGCTTTCCCACTTCCAAGAGACACACTACATCATTCAATCCCTAAATGTTGTCTCCATCCAGAAGCATCTTCACCAAATTAAAAGTGATCCAAATTTAATGATGTCAGACATTCTATGCCTCCAAGAAACAAGACAAAACACTTTCTTTAACCCACTTGCACCAGATTTCAACCACATTCATTATTACAACAAATTTGGTATGTCAATCTTTCACAAGGACCATGTCATTGTTCACTCCACAAAGAAACTATCAGCCCTTGGAATTGAAGTCATTGAAGCTTTCATTTCTATACACGGAGAACTTTTGCTCCATGTAGTCTCAGTTTACAAATCACCAAAAATTCCATTGGATTCCTTGCTACTAATACTAAAGAGTGTGATCCATGCAGCTGCCGACATTGAAGCAAGCATCATCATTGGCAACTTCAACATTGACAACAACCTCAAAAATACTCACTATCAACACTTGGAAAGGGAACTACACTCTCATGGATACAAACAACAAATCCATGATGTGACCACAGTGTACAACTCGAAGCTCGATCTCATTTGGCCAAAAACTCTTATGCCATCCACAGTATCAGGGACGAGATTTTTCTTTTGGTCAGATCACTCTTCTATACATCTTTTGCTCCCAAAGTAAAACCCCTCTCCCTCCCCCCTCCCCCCCTCTCTCTCTCTTCCTCTCCCCTCCCTCCCATTAAACAAAAGCAAAAACACATGAAACTACAACATTCACTTCCTTTGCCAAGCTTTTTCCAGATGTATACACAAGCGCAAGATATTTTAACATTTGATATTCCTCTTTATCACTTGCGAATCTTTTCCTGTTGTCTTGATTTCATATATGCACGCCTCGTGAAATTTTCACTCTTTTCAATAACTGCAGAGCTTGGGCTAAACACAATTGAGTATGAAATATGCTTTTTTGAAACTCAGTGAGAAAGAAGAGCAACTCTACTTACATTTGAGACAGAGAGTGCCGATTTAGTACGAGAGTTTTTTGTTCATCCATCAAGGGCAGGCCTCGTGATTTTATCACTTGTTTAAATACAAAACATTTAATCTAAAGTGCAAAAGTGAAGGAGTAAGACTTGTATACTGGGGCACTTATGGGACGGTGACAACAAGAGTTGGAAAACCATTGACCGTCTAGTTACCCACTACCAACTAAATAGCTTGGAGGTCTTGCTGGTCCACAAAGTGAGGAAAGAGCTTGACAATATAGTGACACCTATCTGTGATTCGGAGTTAAACGGGAATGCCTGGAAATGGCCCAGAAGAAGTCTCTTCTGGAAACCCCATGCTAAAGACATCTATCAAACAATGATACATAAGAAGAATTGGTCTAGCCCCCTTAACAAGATATGGAAAAAACAATGGCCGGATGAAAGGTGGGAGCAAGTAATGGAGAACATCTGGAAGCCAAAGGTTCCGCAGCACATGAAGGTATTTTTGTGGAAGGTAATCTAGGGTGCTCTACCGACGGGGGTGAAGATTCAGGAAAGAGGGATTGGGTCAGATCGATGCTTGGGATGCAGGTTGGCTAATGAATATCTGGCTCACCTCTCATGGATTGCCCAACTATCAAAGGCCTCGTCGGGAAAATATGTAAGTGGTTCCAAAGAACATGGAAAATTAGTTTTTACAAGACTGATCTCTTCCTTGGAGGGAAGAATTCGAGTGATCCTAACATCCTCATCAGCACTCAAATCGTCAGATACGTCTTCTTACATAATGTATGGCAGACAAGGAACCGCCGTGTGTTTGAAGGAGGTCTTGAAGTGGCAAGCTTCGCAAAAATTATACAAGAAAGCAAAGTGCTAATATGGACGCTCGGATGCAAGCAACACTCGGAGGATTGGTCTAGGACTACTTGGGCTTTGTTGACAGTAGAGGGCACGCCTAGGACGGGGGAAAATCTTGGCTATCGGTAATTAAAAGATCTCAAAAGAACATGATAAGGGACCCTTTGTATCAAGGATAAGGGGGCGAGTTGGGTGGGATGGCTGCCCTGATAGCCGTTGTAATTATGATCCCTGGATGATGTCATGGCTTAACACGAGCATGACAAGACCTTGTAATTATTTGGGTTGATAAATAGAATTCACTCACAATTGTGAGTTTTGCTATTAAAAAAAAAAAAAAAAGGGACTTGTGGAATGACCTCCTTTTGACAATGAAAAAAAAGATTTACTTTCTTTCTTTTGCCAAAATACTTTTCACTCTACATAAAATATGTCTCATACAAAAAAGTTAAATTGGAGGGGAATTTTACTCAATGCAGATTTGACTTTTGAATTTGAAGATATATTAGGATTATTATTTTCAAGGGGATTTTTTCAAGATCAATATTGATATTATTTTAATAAATTCTATAATTTTGTATTTTAAAATTTTGAAAATTACTCTAAAGAGACACTCATATACTCTTTCTTAAAGTTCTAGAAAAATTGACATCTCCACAAGTCACGAGGAAACGTGCTATCCCGTCCCCTCTCCCACCAAGTTGTTGATTTTTTGCGATGATTGTGTACGCACATGAGAGAGAGAGAGAGAGAGAGAGAGAGAGAGAGAGAGAGAGAGAGAGAGACGACAGAGAGAGAGAGAGAGAGAGAGAGAGAGAGAGAGAGAGAGAGAGAGATTAAGGAAAACTCGAAATTTGAGTATCTTTCTATGAATAGAGGGGGGGTTTGCTTGCTTATCGTAAAGTTAAGCCAACCACATGCCAACTCCAAATGTAGTTCACCAGAGAGAGAGAGAGAGAGAGAGAGAGAGAGAGAGAGAGAGAGAGATCAGAGGGCATCAATCAATGAGAAGAAGAGAGTAGATAGAGGTTGTGTGTGTTAAAAGAGAGAGCCAATCAACGAGAAGAAAAGAGCAAAGAGACGTTGTGTGTGTGATATATATATATATATATATATATATATATATATATATATATATATATAGAGAGAGAGAGAGAGAGAGAGAGAGAGAGAGAGAAGGGAGGGGGGGAGAGAGAGCCACTGATCAATGAAAAGAAATAGGAGAGAGTGAGAGAGAGAGAGAGAGAGAGAGAGAGAGAGAGAGAGATCATAGAGGCGTTGATTTTCAACAACTACTCACATTAAAATATCCTCAGTTTTTAGTAAAAGATAGATAGATAGAGAGAGAGAGAGAGAGAGAGAGAGAGAGAGAGAGAGGATGAAGAAGAAAAAGAAGATTAGCTCTACCTCCAATAAATTTTGAACTCTAGATCTGTTTCTTAGAAGGGAATTTGGATAACCAATCTACTACATGTAGGCAACAAAAAGGAAATTTTAATTGCTCTCTCTCTCTCTCTCTCTCTCTCTCTCTCTCTCAAAAAAGGCTTATTCGTATTATTTGAAAAATCTCTGAGAATTCACCCACGGGGGAGAGAGAGAGAGAGAGAGAGAGATCAGAGGGTATTAATCAATGAGAAGAAGAGAGTAGATAGAGGTTGTATGTGTTAAAAGAGAGAGCCAATCAACGAAAAGAAGAGAGCAAAGAGACATGTGTGATATATTATATATATATATATATATATATATATATATATAGATAGAGCCACTGATCAATGAAAAGAAATAGGTAGGAGAGAGAGAGAGAGAGAGAGAGAGAGAGAGAGAGAGAGAGATCATAGAGATTTTGATTTTCAACAACTACTCACAACAAAGTATCTTCAGTTTTCAGTAAAAGATAGATAGAGAGAGAGAGAGAGAGAGAGAGAGAGAGGGAGAGAGAGAGAGAGGATGAAGAAGAAAAAGAAGATTAGTTCTACCTCCAATAAATCTTGAACTCTGAATCTGTTTCTTAGAAGGGAATTAGGATGAAGAAGAAAAAGAAGATTAGTTCTACCTCCAATAAATTTTGAACTCTGAATCTGTTTCTTAGAAGGGAATTTGGATGACCAATCTACTACATGTAGGTAATAAAAAGGGAATTTTAACTGCTCTCTCTCTCTCTCTCTCTCTCTCTCTCTCTCAAAAATGGCTTATTCGTATTATTTGAAAAATCTCTGAGAATACCTAGATGATGATGAATTTGAGAGAACTAGATCAACAAATTGGAAATGTGAGAAACAAGTACAACTAGCTACATGCCTCTCCTAAAGATAGTAAAATTTTCCATGGTAAGCTAAATGGAGAGAGAATGACAACAGCTTTGAAAGGTAGGCCTTTCCACCAAAACCACACTTTGCAATCCATATATATGCACACACACACACACACACACACATATACATATATACACGTGAAGAGTAAGACTGTATGAATGAAAAGCCTTTTGACAATGAAAAGTAAAAAGACGTACTTCGTTTTTTTTTTTGACAAAAAGACTTTCTACTCTACTAGGATAAATCATAAAAAAAGATAAGTTTGAGGAGGTTTTTTCTACTCAATGCAAACATGGCTTTTAAAGATATATTTGAATTTTTTTTTCAAGGGAATGTTTTAAATACCAATATTGATATTATTTTTACAAATTGTGTAATTTAATATTTTTAAATTTTTAAAAATTACTCTAAAGAGGTACTCCTCTACTCTTTCTTGAAGTTCTTGAAAAATTGACACCTCCATGTGTCACGAGCACCCTCGTCCCCTCCCCCACAGAGTTGTTGATTGTTGCGATGAGTGTGTATACGCACGCGTACACAAAAGAGAGACTAAGGAAACCTCGAGGGTTGAGTATGTTTCTACAAATAGAGGGGGATTGGTTTGCTTATGGCAAAGTTAATCCATCCACATGCCAACTCTAAATGTGATTCAAGTTTTTCGCGGGGTGTAGAGAGAGAGAGAGAGAGAGAGAGAGAGAGAGAGAGAGAGGAAGGAGGTTTGTGAAAAGCCCATTATTAAATTCAACAAGAGTGCATTTGATTGTGTGAATCCTCTTCTAAGATCATGGCTAGGCCGATGTCAAAGCATGGACATGTGTGTGTGTGTGTGTATGTATGTGACATGTTTGTGTATATATATATATATATATATATATATATATATATATATATATATATATATATATGATGCCACCTTCGAAGAAGGTGAGGGAGCAGAGTGCCACAATTGCTTCTTCTCAACCACATCAATGCACGGGTCACATACTAATGTATATATGTACATGCTGCCACCGTTAGGGGAAGGTGGGGGAGGAGAGTGCCATGATTGCTTCTTCTTAGCCGCAGCAACGTGCGGGTCACATACTAGTGTTATTTAAAGGGGAATAATGAATGTGTAGCTTGGTGTTTAAGTATTGGACTCGTTCTACAAGGTTGAAATCATGACTACATAAAACATAGTGTGTGTGTGTGCGCGCCAGTGTGTGCGTGTTTTGTATGATTTATTATCCGTCCCTTACGCACCCACCCCCATTTTGGGCACGCCCCTGCTCGGCCAAAAGTATGCTACTGCTCACTATTCGGCATGATCTACAGATTGCATAGTTTGGACTGAAATCTATGGCACAATTGAGAGGACTAGTGCAACCCTAATGGTATGAGCGGTGTCAAAGAAGGCCACTAGCAAGTGTGCCTCATATTACATATTGAGTACTGGGTCCAAATTGCATCCATTAATTAATTTCCTATGAAGATTCCTTTCCACTCCTTAACTTTTAAAACAGACCGCTCAAATATAGTCGGTTCCCGTGGTCTTGCAACTAGCCAATCCATTCCTGCAACAACGAGGGCACTTCGCCTTGCATCCTCGTCCCTCCTTGAGATACCCCCTAATCAACCGCAAAAACTAAATTGTAAGGACATACTGATTTCCTTCGAAGATTCCTTGAACACCTTAACTTTTAAAACTAGGCGTTCAATTGGAGGTGATGCACGCACTCCCTTCTGTATGCCTGTTTTCCCCTTGCCCGCCTCGCCGTGCCCTGTGGTCTTGTGATAGTCAAACCACTCCTACTGCATCAGAGACAATCAACCCCAGCATCTCACTGGCCTTGTTGGGTGCATGAAAACCTGCAACAAAGAAACAGACACATAGTACCATCGTACTCCTCCCTGCAACCTCGTCCTCGTGCTGATACTCCTTCGTGTCCAGCCTGCCCTCTGTCAAGTGTAAGCTCTCGCCCCCTCGTCGTCCTCGTCCTCCTGCCCATCCTCTTGCTCCACACTCCCCTTGACTTGTGTTCCATCGTGGGTGTCCCATCGTGGCAGTGGAAGCCATGGTCTGTGCTACACACACACACACACACACACACACACACACACACACACACACAGAGAGAGAGAGAGAGAGAGAGAGAGAGAGAGAGAGAGAGAGAGAGAGAGAGAGAGAGAGAGTCCTCCATGTGTCCACCCATATCAGAGAGAAAAGAGAGACACATGGCTAGCTATGCGTGCCAGCTACCCTCTCAATCTGATCAGTCTGACTTGAAATCGACGTTGAACTCATCGCGATGGAATTAACATGCCAGACAGGCGAGCTAGAGACCATGAAGGGCAGAGAGGGAGACAGAAACTCCACACTCGCATCTGTGGCTTTTGGGTCCTGCACACGAGCATGAGAGAGACATGAAGGCAGGATCGCTTGCACGATTCCACTGCTCCTCATCCCTCCAGCGAGTCATCTGGAGTAAGGAAAAATTTTCGTGCCGTGGTTGCTATGCTATGCAGTAAAAGAGAACCTAAGGTTGCCTCGCACTGCTCATCGCCACCCCGATGCACCGCAGTCCACCATCTGGGCCCTGAAGGCGTTCCCTTCATGACAGTTATGGCCTGCCACCTGGTCTCTGCATCGTGCATCGCCCTGTCACGTGGCTCCCTTTCATTGACTCAAAGCTCACACTCGCTTTCACCATTTTATTTTGCTTCGAAAGGGTATCTTGTTAAGATACCTATTAATAAGACCCGTTTACAAAATCGGGGCACATACTAGGAGAGAAGTTCCATAGAAAAGTTTAAATTGATGGGGATTCTTGGCAAAATTAAACTTAGAGAATATGGAGCGAGGCAATCTCATCATAGACACCGTTCACATGGGCATGGAAGAATCATGGGCTGACCTTACCCATAAGTGAAGATCTAAATCGGTAAACAAAGAAAGGTGTGTAAGTTTGTGTGTGCACACGGCACCCAACTTGAAGTGGGGGAGATGGACAAAAAATCTAGTGTTTAAAATTGTTTTTTAATAAATTACCTCGTGACTTTTTTATGAAACTCTTTGGATGACATTTTGGTACTCCTTGCGAGGTGTGAAAATCATTATGAGAGAATGTGTTTGCATATTGCACATGCTCGAAATAAACCTGAAATTTACTGTCAAATTAAACATTTGAAGGTTAGACGACCTCTTAAATGGTGGAAAATTAAATCTAAAAACCTTCAAATATACTCCGTATGACTCTTATTTGTAGGTTTTCCAAGTTTTGAAAAACAACGGTGTGCATTTGCTCACATGCACGCATCAAAACGAGCAAAGACCTATAAGAGACGACCTCTGAAATTGTGAAAAATAAATCTAAAAACGTTCAAATATACTCAATATGACTCTTATTTGTAGGTTTTCCAAGTTTTGTTAAACACGGGTGTGCGTGCACGCGCTTGCCTCATGGGCTGTGAATCAAAGAAGGCATTGGGCGAGCAAGATAAAAAAGAACAAAGACCTATAAGTTAAAGACGGCGTGTGACTCTGCTACTTTTAAGCCAATACAAGGCTTAGCATTTGTTCAACCGGTAGTGACATGAGAGAGAGAGAGAGAGAGAGAGAGAGAGAGAGAGGGGGGGGGGGGGGGGGGGGGGGCAAAACCAAAAATAATGGTATGACAATGACTCCATAAACATTTCAATAAAAGAACCACCTGTTTGCTATCTGACAATCTGGCATGAATGGGTCTTCTCTCTACCCGAATCTTAGTTGATTGCCATGATCACAACTACCTACAATTGTAACCAAGCAATATAAGCATTTCAAACAGTTGAAACGTTGTCCAATCTTTGATAAATATGTGGAAACAATGCACCAACATTTTTTTGCAGATCTCATATATGCACTTTGATTGAAGATATACCTTGCTACTCAAGAAAAAGGTTCGAAATGGAGCCCCACTTTGTCATAGCAACAATAAAGACTTCAAAGAAGCTGACATGAAATTCAGAGCGGTGATTATTCCTCACAGAGTTTCAGGTGCCTCCTCCACACACTTACTCACACCCGCAGGAAAACTTTTGGTGTAGCATTTAATTGTGTGTAGCAGAAAATAGCATGAACATAGTGAGCATTTCATTAGAATAGATTACTAATGAGAATAACAAGAGGGCTAGGGTGGAGAGAGCAACAAAAAGCATAACACCTTGTTAGATAGCATGAACAATACTTCAAAAGAGAGAGAAATTAAGCTATTGACAACAATTGAGGACCGGATTTACATGGAGCCGGTCCCCCCTCCAAAAGGCTTTGTATTATGGTTTCTCCCATCAAGAGAGACATTTTACAATACAATTCTTTGTGTTCCTTCAATACTATCTAGTGCAATGAAGATGGAAACTTCATGCACCAAGCAAAACACTTATCAAACACAACATCAATTCCCTCACGGTCTCAGACCCAAGACCTCACACACCTTCGAAGACGGTGAGAGCTAGCGGGGT
Organism: Adiantum capillus-veneris; assembly: GCF_014529385.1. Classification (NCBI taxonomy): domain Eukaryota; kingdom Viridiplantae; phylum Streptophyta; class Polypodiopsida; order Polypodiales; family Pteridaceae; genus Adiantum; species Adiantum capillus-veneris. The sequence goes on from NC_140931.1 coordinate 55,121,616, forward strand.
ATGAGAGTAGATTGAGAGCAAGGAGTATTCTTACGAGAAAGATGTACATCTCCTCACATAATCACTCATATTAGCATAGCTTAGCTTAGTAATTAGCATGGTAGACGAGATGAGCATGCATTGAAGCTTGGCTCTTGTTTGGATTTGCATCACAAAGCCAAGAGTTGTTGATGTTGGCCTCCCTTCTCACAAGCTTGGAGTAGGTGATAAGCTTTCCATTAAAGCTTGAGAGAGAGAGAGAGAGAGAGTCTTCTTTGCTTCACACATGAGATTTTGTGAGTGTGTGTGTGATAATGCCTTGCAAAAATCAGCCCCCTATCTCTCTTGGTCGACCCCCCTTGCTAATTACTCATGCTAGCATCCTATTGGACCTCCCCAGGCTTAGCCAATGACAATTAAGCAGCATAAGTGATAGCCTTCTGACATGTTTCCCCCTTTTGTGAGAGCTTTAGGTAATTATTTAATCCATCTAAACTCTCATTGGACCCCTTTGCCTCCTGGCCAATAGGAATCAGGCAAGCCATTGGGCTGTTGAATGCTCATTGGACCCCTTGGGAGACTGTCCAATAGTCTTCTAGAGAGCTTAATTCCCATTGGTTATTTTATTAAGTGTTTTTAAATTGATTAAACTAGATTTACTCTAGCCTAATTCTCATTGGTCCACCTCCAAGGCCATCCAATAGGATTTGAGTACACCTTGTGGGCATCTGGGCTAGGGAACTGACATGTGTCCCTCATTCCCTTTGTGTAAAGGGAGCGTGTGTGTGTGTGTGTGTGTGTGTGTGTGTGTGTGTGTGTGTGTGTGTGTGTGATCTTCTCTCTCATCCCCTACTTGCAAGGCTCGCCCCCTCCTATGTAGGGATGGATGAAGACTTTTGGGGCACACACAAAGCATCCAATTTCCCTAATGTTTGACATTTGGACACAACCTTTGGATTTTGGAACCTTAGCATTTTGGAAGTCTTAATGGTCTGAACCTTAGGGTCTTTTAAGCGCATTGTTGCACATAGCTCTTTTGCAGATGGCCCCCCTTTTGGATCCCTATTTTCCCTCGTTTGGATCCCTACTGTGGCCGGTCTGCTAACTTAACCAATATTCTAGCTTTTTCTCCCTTGGCACTTTCCCATATTAAATGATCAGTTTAACATGAGAAAATCATTTAGGAGAATTAGAACTTGATTAGTATGACATTACCTCTCTCTTGAAATCATAGTCATCCTCGACTATGGTGTAGAGAAGATAAAGCATATTCATGAGTCATTTTTCTTAGCGGGTAGAGGATCCCTATGTTACCCTACCACATCCTTCCAGAATGGATGACTAGTCCATTTGGCACTTGAGAGCCTAAGCTTCCGCAAGCATGTCTGCACATTAGTCCTATCAGTCTTCCATAGTAGAGTGACAAGCTCTACTTGGTGTTCGGGAGACGTCGTCTCCACAAACTTGATCTAAGCATGCATACTACTTCATTTTTGTGCACAATAAAGAAAAAGAGAGTCTTATAAGACAAAAACTTTGTTCATTTTTAACATTTGTACATTTGCTTAATCTTGGGAAGCATTGTAAGCATTGACAAGGTTTAGGTTATCCTTTAATTGTATGCCTTGCATCCATCTAGCATCTTCAAAAGGATAATTCTTAAAATTAATAAGATATCGTCGGATAGTCTTGCCGCTTCTTAATACCTTGTCTTCATGTCGGAGAATGGACTCGGGCTGCAGCACCTCTTCTTGGTCCTCGATCTCCGGTGGGTCTTCAGTAGTTGGTTCTTGAGGTGGCTCTCCTTTGTAAGGCTTTAATAGGCTCACATGGAAATAATTGTGTATGAGACAGTGATTGGGAAACTTGAGTTGATAGGCCATCTCATTGATTGGCCTAAGAATCTTTTTGCTAGTTTAGCATAGTACTTTTGGTGTCCCATAGGATTCTTGCCCGCCGTGTGCCTTAGTCGAGCCTTGGGAAATTTTAATAAGACCCAATCATTTTCATTAAAGTCTTGGGCTCTTCTGTGCTTGTCAGCAGCAGTAGCCTTTTGCCTTTGCTGTGAGATAGAGATAGCATCCTTAATCTTTTGAAAAGATTCTTGTAGGTCTCGGCTATACTCATCTGCAGCGAAGATCTTTCCATGAACCTTAAGTATCAAGGGACTTTTTGATCTTCCCTCAATTACCTCAAAAGGTGCTTTTCCAATGGAAGTATGTACAGTGTTATTGTAAGCATACTCCACTAAGGGTAAGTACTTCTCCCATTGGTATCTTTGATCTACTTCCGTTACATAGGCTTTTAGTAGATCAAGAATTGTTAGGTTAGCTATTTCACTTTGGCCATCCGTTTGTGGATGATAGGCCGAAGAGAAGTTTAGCCTTGTCCCTAAATTCTCAAAGAGACCCTTCCAAAAATTACTGGTCATTCTAGGATCTCTATCTAACACTATGGACATTGGCAAGCCATGGTACTTGAAAATTTGTGAAATAATGAGAGTTGCCATTTGATGGGCTTTGATAGTCTTTTTGACATGTATAAAATGAGCTTGTTTACTAAACCTGTCTACTATCGTCCATATTCCCGTATTTCCATGGATAGACTTAGGCAATCCAAAGATAAAATCCATGTATACTCTCTCCCATGGTGAATGAGGGAATGGCAAGGGTTGAAGCAATTGAGGTTGCTTCCCTCTATCAAATTTTGTCTTTTAGCATACCAAACATTTAGAAGCATACTCTTGTATGTTTTCTTTCATGGTAGGCCAATAGAAATATGTTTCAATTCCTTTTAGGGTAGATTGAATCCCTCTATGTCCCGCTATCAAAGAGTTGGCGATCTTGCCAGGAAGGTACCGGGCCTCTAGCTGTGAGGGTTTGTGGGGAGACTGTGAAGGCTTTCACTTAAGCAAGCTTAGTGTTTGTAGCAAATACATTGTGTGTAGCCATTGGAATCTTACATGCAGACACACACATATGCACAGGTGAAACCCTCAAAACAAAACAAAGATGAAAACCTCAAGGCTTTGATCATATCTAATCAAAGGTAAGATGAAAGGGTTCACTGATGCATTTATAGCAGCAAGTCGTTGTGCTCCAAATAGACTACGAATGGTTCTTTGAAACTATAACTTAGTGCTTACAAAGATGTAGATGTTTTGCCTAGTGATAGGAGTGAGCCGTGTGTACAAGTCTTCTTGGTTCATAGTAATATTAAGAAAGCAAGGCTCAACCCCTAGAGGAGAATAAATATGTGCACATCGAAATAATTAGAGTAGTCTAGTAGTGGCAGATAAGAGGACGTGGAGAAAGAAGAATTTCTCGCAGTCTTTCCAGCCCAAAGAGTAACACAATTCTCTGTTGGAAGTGGATTTTATGGCTAATACAAACATTAATCCTAATATTTTGCACAAAGTGAAAGGGTTGAAAGGTTACACCATTGGGATTATTCATCTAAGAAAGATTAGAAAGCAGTCAAACAACACAAAGACCCACACAAGCTTAAGCCAAAGAAGTGAAGCACACCTCAAGACTTTGTGGTCTTGTAGCCAACTTGATGAAGTAGAAGATGAGTAGTAGTACCCAACACCGTTTGAGATCCACCAACAATGCCTCCTTATCGATGAAAGAAGGTTTCATAGAGTGTATGAGTACTACAAGTGAGGAGATAGAAGACTTGAGGCATGAAGTAGTAAGCGAAAGATGTGTTGGGCTGAAATTGAGAGAAAGTTTCACTCAAGGAGATGGCTAGGATGTTGGGTAATGGCTTGATACAGTGGCTTGATTGTGAGGATTGCTTGAGCACTTGATTGCCTGATGGTTTTCTTGATGCTCAAGTGAGGGACAAGAGGCTCTATTTATAGGTGAATTTGCCCTTTGAAGAACATATTTGCTTAGAAATATCCAAGGGATTTGTGTGACGAGTATCTATCTTTTCAAAATATCTTGAAATTATCTTCAAAGTTTCTAGATCTTTCTCTTCAAGAAATATCTAGAGGTTCTTCTAGATCTTTCTCCAAATATCTTCTCCTTGCCGCCACATGTCAAGGGTTAAGCTTCCAAGAGTTGTTGAGCTATGGTGGGAACATGTGCATACAATATCTTCTTAAATAATTGAGAGAGAGCTTTGCATACATCATGGATGACATCAAACAAACTCGTAACCACTTTTATAAGGGATTTTTCTAGGTCCATAGTCACTCCAAAGTGTACCTACTATGTGTAGAATGACACCTCATGGGGTATACTATGACTAAGGCCACTTTTGGCCATGCTACACATGGCATATGCCACCTAGGATGCCTAGTAGATAGGAGGTATGTTTTATAGGCTTATTTCATCATGGCTCCAAGAAGAAGTTCACAAAGAAGCCCGGAATCATAGGACAAAGCCCATTCCCAACAAGAGTGACACATCAGACTTCGACTAGCTTTTTCCATGCTAAATAGAAAATGCATATACTTATGCACACTTAAGGCATACACATAAAATCCACAATATTGTAGGGCTTAGCTTCCGTTCCCACTATGCACGTGCCACAGCACGACATCCACCCCCTCTAAACCTGCACATCCTCGGGTATGTGCCACAGTCAATATTTGCAAGTTTGACTCTCTTGGAGTTTCTTTTTCATCATCTTCACTGGGTGATTCCAAAACTTCATTCTAAGTTACTTCATCAGCCGGATGACTATCCTCTCTTCTTTTGAATACCTTGATTCTCTTTCCTGCAATGGGTATCTTTATCTCTGTTCCATCCGATTCAGCCAAGGTGTAAGTGGCATTGTCATGTACATACTTGACTATATACGGTCCAAACCATCTTTTTGAAACCTTTTGCATGACAGTATGTTGGTTATCAAGACTATTGTCATACACTAAAACCCAATCTCCTTGCTTAATTACCGTCCTTCTTAGACTGTGTCGTCTATCAAAGTAGTCCTTGCTTTTCAACCTGGCATTCTTCAATGTTTCTTTTGCAACCTCAATATCTTCAGGCCTTCTTTCTAGCTATCTTATACGTAAGCCAAGGAGATCTTCTCTGCTAAGCCCATCTTGCCAAGGTAGCACATTCCATGTGGGAATGGTCTCTTCAATGGGCATTACAGTCTTTTGACCATACATCAATTCTACAGGCATGTAGCCAGTTACTGAGCTGTGTGTCGTGTGATCAATCCATAGAGCATATGGTTATAGTTTTGGCCACTCACTAATTCTCCCTTCACAAGCTTTAGCCAAGGCTTTGATGATTGGCGGATGCCCTCTTTCACTTTTCCCATTGACTTCCGGATTGTGAGCGGTGGTAAGGGAAAGCTTGATTCATATCCTAGAAAATAATTCCCTTGCTTCCTCAACATCCAGCTCTCCTCTGTCTCAGTTATCTTTCCCACACAACGATAGCGGCATATTACATCCTCAAGGAGAAATTTACATACTGCCTCTGTAGTCTTTGTCCTTAAAGCTCGCCCTTCAACCTGATTAGTCAAGTCTTCTCTTGCAAGAACCAAGTACCTCATTTGCGAGACTCCTATAGGCATGGTGACTAGATCCACAACCCATTTGTAATGCATGGCTAGTGGATAAGTAGGATGCAACCTATCACGATGTCGCACATTTGAATACATTTGACATGTTACACATGATTCCACAAAGAGGGATACATCCTTGTACATACCTTTCCACCAATATCTTTCCTTTAGCTTTGAAAAGGTTGCCCGCACACCACGGTGTCCAGCCCATAGGTTCTCATGAAACTCCTGAATGAGCTTTACTTGACTCTGTTTGTTACATACTACCCTTTGTGGTATAGCACCCCTCTATTTTGGATGTTTCCATAAGTAACCATCCTGCAGAAAGTACCCATATTCTTTTCTGTGTATCCTCTTAAACTCATGCTCAAACCAATCACCCTGTTTTGTTAAAGTACTCAAATAATGACCATAAGCAATCAATCTCCTTCATACCCTTCTTCTAAAAACAACTCAAGTGCACTAGGTGTGCCAACATCATTATGCTCAACATGATTAATGGAGTAGAACCTTGTGCCTACATCTTCACTATCATCTACCATGTCTTGGTCATCCTCATACCTTGCCCTTGATAGCATATCTGCTACCGGATTGTCTTTTCTTGTAATATGCGTGAACTCAGGATTCAAGGACTTAATGTAGGCAATCCATCTTAGCACGGCAATTTCTCGTGTTGAGCAGCTTGTAATCATTCCAAGGAGTGGCAAAAAATCTATTTCCACAACCACATATGCTCCAATCAAGTACTCCTTTTCACACTTTAGTGTTGTGACCATGCCCCACAACTCCCGTTTTACCTGTGGGTAGTTCCTTTGTTGAGTACTTAGAACCTTGGCTCCAAACCTTGCCACATACCTATGTCCCTCTTCGTCATCCTGCCCTATTGCCCATCCAATTCCTATCAGACTCGTATCCACTGTCACTATTACTGGCTTTCCACACTCATAGTTTACCTTTCTTAAAGTCGGTGCTTGTTGTAGCAAATCCTTTAGCTTTCTTATAGCCCTTGCTTGTGCGTCTCCCCAATGAAACTTTTGATTTTTCCTTAACAACTGGTACAAAGGATCTGCTACATGTGCATAATGTGGAATCCATATAACATAAAACACATATGCACCAAGAAATCTACAAACTTCACTCACAGATATGCATACCTCCTTCATCTTCTGGATTGCATCAATTTTTGCTGGACAAGGTCGTCTCCCATTGGGACCACACATGTGCCCAACAATCAACACCTCCTTCACTCCAAACATAGACTTTTGTCCTGAGAGGGTAAGGTTCACCTCTTCCGATCTGGATAGGATCTTGTCACAATCATCTATGTGTTGTGCCACAAAGTTGCATCACCCCTTGGAATCCAAAGCTTCATCTTTATTACTTACTTCACATACTTTGATAGGAACATCATCAAGAAAGGGCATAGTTACTTGGGGAATAAAGTCACGTAAGACCTTATTCATACCATTCATCATATGTGCAACCAAATTGGTTGCTCCCTGTGGTAAGGTACACATCCTTACCAAACCCAAGCGTGTCCTCATGGTAGTCAAATCCCTGCTTTCCATTGCTAGTTGGAACTGATCATACCCTGAGTACAAATCTCCCATAGAATATATTGCCTTCCTGCAAATGCTTTTGCAAACTCATCCACAATTGGCCTTGTACCCATATTCTTGATTGTGACTTTGTTGACCGGCTGCATATCTTGGATGAAGCGCAAAGCTCCATTCTTCTTTGGTACTGTGAACCACCGGTTTGAGTATGGAGCACATGAAGGCTCCAAAATACCCATCTTGATCTTCTCATTTAGCAGCTCAATTAACTTTGGTAAGTGAGCCTTTGGAACTGGTATTGGCGGTAAGTTCCAAGGTACATGAGGGATGGTAAAGATCACCATAGGAGAAACAACGGGAGGATCTACACATCCTATCTCATGTGGCTCAAATGCAAATGCTTTTCCATGTTTAGAGAGCATCTCTTCAAAACATTCCCTTTCAACATGTGTCAAGGAGTCCTCATTCCCAATCTTCAATTGCTTTAGAGACTCCTTTGTAAACCTATGTCCAATCCCTTTTGGATCTTTGAGACTAGGTTGCAAAGAAGCCTGTTCTAGCTTTGTCTTGCATTCCTTTGGCAAAGGAAGTGCCACTGGTTTTACCTTCTTTGACATAGTCTTGTACTTGGTGTCCACCTTTACTTCATGTTTTTGCTTCCTATCCTCCTGTTCCTTTTGAAATGCCTCAACCACATTGTACATTTCAAGTGAGCATACTTTCACTATCTCATTTTGGTCATGCAAAGGATAATCTACTATAGACTGCAGATCCTGTAATGTGTCCACGAAAGAAAACTCCTCAAACACACCTATTATGTTTTCATTGTTTCCTAGCAAACCATGTTCTTTCCACTCCTTTCGTAGACTATGTACATGTTTGCAGGAACCTCGACTCAAGTTCTCACATTTTAGAAAAGAGACATATCCATATTCTGTTAGACCTGCAAAACCTGTACAGAAAACCTCCTTATGTGAGAACCTTTCCCTTTTTGTACCATCATAATCCCGCTCTACAATGGTACCTGGCCAAAACCCATTCTCTCTTGATGATCAGAAAACTCTTTACTCAATCTGGGCAATGGGCGCTCTCGGAGACTGTCACGATTTCTTTCATGATGCACACAGACAGTGAGAAATTGAACAACATGTTTTTCATCTTTACTTCTTATCCTAGCATAAGCAGAACCATCATCCATTAGCTTTGTTTCCATTCTAATCCCTACAATGTAGGGTTGTCCAAGGATGAGATCATAAGAAGATGTGTCATGTACAAAGAAATTCTGCTCTTCCTTTACATCTCCAATAGTCACTTTCACACTAGGACAAGCTGTATATAAGTCACCTGATGAATTATTTTCTACCTTAACCATCCAACCATGATCTGTGTCCATTGGTAATTTGCACTTGTTGAATAAGCTCTTTGACATTATGTTTATTTCTGAGCCATGGTCAATCAAGGCAACAAATGTCTCTAGTAGATCACTCACCTTGACCATTGTCTCTATCGTAGCTCCTTGCCCAATGATTCTTGGAAAAGTGACTTCTTGGAATGGCTTCGTACTCCTCATCTTCATTTGAAAACTATACTTGCTTTGTTCTCCCAGAAGAATGGTAGCACCCTACCACATCCTCATCATGCTCTCTGTCTTCCACCTGTATTACATGTGTCTTTAAGCTTTCTCCTTCAGATTGCGAGCAAATGGTGTCAACAAGAGTTTTCCTCTTCCTCTTGATGATATCAATGATCTCCTTGTGAAAATTGCGCTTGGCTATGACAAGGACCTCCCCCAAGGTAAACTCTATTTTGCTATTCAAAATTCTTTCTTCTAGAACTTTCTTTAAGTCTGTCGCAGCCTCAATATCAGACGGTAACTTATAAGTTGGAGTTTTAGGCTTACCTTTTGATGACTCCTTTTTCCTCCCAGTTGTACTTTCTTCCATAGTCGCTTCAGTTGGGGGTGCTTCCTGTGTTGGAGGCGCTCGAGGAGGTATTGTGTCGCTTCTTTTAGTAATTCTTTTTTATGGTCCTTCGTCACCACTCTCTCGCCTGCGCTTTTCTTCCACAAACACTTCGTTGTTTTGGCATTTTGCAATATAGGATGCACTGACAAGGAGTCCATAGGGTCATTCCATCCTGTTTCTAGACAAATACAGTCACCTGCTTCATGCAGGACTTCTCTTGTAAGTTTCCCTTTCTTCAAAACTCCTCAATGGTTCAATCTTGACTGTGTAAGTAGATGCCTCAGATGCAGAGATGGCATGGGTAGTGGCCATATCCTCTACCAAACTCTACATTCCTCCTTTCCCAAAGTTAGCCCTTAAGGGTAAACCTGTCTCCCTTAAGTGAATCTTCCCATCCTTGAAGGAGACAAGATCTTTTCTCAAAGATTCACTGAACATTCTCTCCTAGCATGCTCTGTGCTGTCACACCATATGCATCTATGAACAAAACCTTCTTTAGGTTGTTGTTTTTGCCTTGAAGATGGTGCCAATGGTTGCCCTTTATCTTCAAGCTTTGTGAGTTTTACTTTTAAATCCCTCATACCTTTCACAAGCTCATCTATTACAACGTCATCAACTTTTGGAATTATAAAGGAACAAGGCTTTACCATCTTTTAAGAAGCTGTGGAGGTAGATGGTGCACTACCAACAACCATCTTATCCCGTCTCCTTTGGTGCTTGGCAAGTAATAAAACATCAGCTTCAACTTCGTTCCAATCTTTCTTCAGTCTCTGCTCAACATCTTTGTCCTCAAGAAGTAGCTCCAATTGCTCCTTGAGCTCCTTTCCTGTTGCTTGTAAGAAGAGATCTGTCTTTTCTGAGTCGAGTGTGGCCTTCTCTATCCTTGTGAGTTGAGCATATCGTCGCTCAAACTCCCTGAGTAGCTCTATTGGAGAGAACCCCTCCTTTGGCTTGGCTACCCACTCCAGGAAATTTCTCTTTGTTACTCTCTCAGAGTCCTCCATGAAATACTCCTCCTTCATCGCTAGCTTGAACTCCTCCCAATTTCTTCCATGCTCATTCTTGATTCCTCTCACATGCTCCCTAATCTCGGGATTCACAACAAGGTCAAAGCTTTGGAGCATCTCATCTTCTGGCACACGATGCAACTCCATCCCCTTTACATAGCCACGAAGATACTTTGTCACATCTTTCCCATTGAATTGATCCATTTTGTGCACCACTGCTTGAATAGCTTTGGTTGCTGACACTTCTCGTCTTTCTGTAGCATGTTGTTGTTGCATAAACAAGGCAAATTCTTGAAACATTTGCAAGCTCCATACTTAACATAACTTGTACCCAGCCTCAGTCCCAAGACCTCAAAAACCTTCAAAGGTGGAGAGAGATATAGCAAGGAATGAGGAAGAAGAAGTAACATACGAGAAAGAAGTAGAGCATTGAAGCATGGCTCTTGGTTGGATTTGCATTCCATAGCCAAGAGGTGTTGGTGTAGGCTCTCAACTTCTCAAGCTTAGAGAAGGAGATCGAAGCTCTTGCACTTCACACAATGAGAATGTATGTGTGTAAGAGGGTGTGTATCTCCAAGCACACCCCTAGCTTGCCTTGGTCAACCGCTCCTTGTAGCTCAAGCCTTGATTTGATTGGAGCTCCTCAAGCCTAGCCAATCACATGCTTTGTGCATATCAAGCAACAAGGGTAGCATTTGGACAAGTGTCCTCCTTTCCCCTTTGAGAGAGAGGGATTGAATATTTCCTAGATAATTAGTTAATCAAACTAAATTCTCATTGGACCCCTTTAAAGCCTATCCAATAGGATTCAATCACACCATGATGGGAACACGGGGAGGAGCTTGACAAGTGCCCTTGTTGCCTCTTGTGGAAGGGGTGACCCTTGAGAGGATATAGGTGATATTCTCTCTCATCCCCTACTTGTAAGGCTCGCCCCCCTCTTTGTAGGCCTTGGTTTGACTTCAAGCTTCTCAAGCATTTTACTCATCAAGCATGACAAGCACTTCAAGATTGGGCAGGGTTCCCACAAGCACCTTAGTCAACAACCACCTTAGTAAACAAGCACCTCAAGCACCTTAGTTAGCAAGCACGACAAGCACCTCAAGCTTGGTGTTGGACGGGAGAGACTCACACACCCATGAAGTGCATACAAACACTACCTAGATCAACATAATGTCAATCGAGGACACAGATGACACGATAGGCACACGGAGGAAATCTCTTAAGCTTGTCACTATCGCTACTATCCTCATTTGTCAATTGATTTGAGTAGCATTTCCTGATTTTTGATGTAGAAGGAATATGTACAAGAGGATGGTGATAGGTGTCTTTAGATTAGGGTCTAAAACCTGGATGACCAAAGGGAAAAAAACCCGGTGGGAAAAAATGCCTTTGGTATACGCTCTTATCGGAGTTGAGCAGTTGAATGTGAAGTACATGTTCATGAAAGGTGAGTGCTTGGGTGAAACATAGAAAGAGTGTCTGATGCAAGTGCCAATTATGGGACACTCTATATGCATATGAGAAATTTGTCAACAAAAGCATGCAATGTGAAAGAAGGAGATGATGGGTGTTTCGAGGAATAAATGTAGCACATGTGACATCAAAAGATGTCTCAATAGCTTCCACCTTTCCAAGAAGGGTTTTCGATGTAGAAGTTTCTCCACTCGTATCTCACAGTGCTCAGTACGTGAGTGTCTTTTGGACCTTCTCCTTCACTTCACCAGACTTAAGTATAGTAGACTTCGACTCTTTTGCTCACCTATACCAGCATGAGCGACACAACTTAAATATGCTCAACTCTTCCAGCTTGAGCAGTACCTAGAATAGCTAAGACGCTTAGACCACAGAGAATATCACTTGAAGCTTTGGGACTAACACCTCACTCATTTTGTGGCTTAGCTACTCGACTCTGACTTGTATGACTTGTCGGTTGCATATTGACACTGCTTTGTGACAAGTTCTTCGGCTGTTGTAGTGGCTGCTGAGACATACTTCGTGAAGTTTCATCGTTTTCCTGTACCTTCTTCTCCTTGTAGTGCTCAGGCCTCTCGTCAGTCTTTTCTTCATGTGGATTATGGATTTTTTTTTTCTTAATAATAAACAAAGAAAATCTTAAAACAACTCAACAAAAGAAAAATCATTCAAATAGAAATCTAAATGCTATGTACACTATACACATGTCCCTAGGGGCTCATATATGGATTTTGTCCCCATACTCCTCTGTAACACTACTATGAGGGCATATACTCTAAATTTCGTCAAAAATTATCACAATAAAACGCAAAAATTCAATGCATCTCACAAAACATTGCCCTCTAATAGTTATAATATTAGGTCCGCATTCAGAATGCCTCCCCCCTTCCTATTTGGATTCATCCTTTACGACAGGGTATCGCAAAGGGTATGTGTTGTGCTTGGGCAATTAAAAGTTGTGCCTATGCAGGCCTTGTAATGTAGCCCTATTATGCATACACAGTCAATGCATGGAAAAGATTTATGTTGTGCAAGATGTGGGTATAAGCAATTTGCTTATTGGCATTTGTTGGCGAGGCTTCCTATTCTAAGCAATGTAATGGTCTTTGAAGCTCCTGTATTGTTGCTTGATTGAAGTGACTTGCTCTCTTCTAACTGTACTGTAATCGTAGGAAGAATTGTAAGAATTCAAGCGGCGATGCACTGACATCAGTTTTGTTGTTCTTCTTTGGGACCCATTTCTTTGCGATTATTGGTGGTTTTGTTGCTGACGCTCGTTTGGGAACCCATACTTGCCCGTGCTTCGTTTGTGTTTGAAGAGACTTCTTTGGGATCCGCCTTTTTGTTGTGTGAGTCAACAGTGGTCTTTGCTTCAGCCCTTGTACGCTTGTTTGGTGATGGGATTTAGGCTTTGAAAGTTGATACTGTGGTTGTTTTGGAATCCAAATGAATTCCTGACTTTTTTGTGCTTGAATCGACTTCTTTGGAACCCAAACCTGAGTTGTGAAAGCTTGCGACTTTGTGATATTCTTACCCGTTCGTGCACGCTTTCCTTGCTTTTGTTTTGGTGTTGGATCTTGTGATTTGTCATTAGAGATCTTTGTCTTCTTGATCCATATCTGTTTTTGGCCAATCTGGCTTTTTGGTATCCAGATTTGTCGAGCTTTTTGGCTTTGACTTGTTGTCCTGTTCTTTTGACCTGTCATGGTTGTTGCTGAAGGGGTTGGTGATAGTGATGGCCTGAGTTGATGATAGGGGATGTCGTAAGATTCATCACTATCGCTACTATCCTCAACAAGGTTGAATTCTTGTACTTTCCCTTGATTTTTTGGCTGGTATTGGAAAGTTACTGTCTGTTTGCTCGTGGGTGGTAGTTTCTTGGAGAACTTTTCTAGCCCATTGATTAGAGCATTGTTAGCTCGTTGCTCTGGTCGTATTCCTCCTAGCTGAGTCTTTGCATCCTTATTAGGAGCCATGTATGAGGATGATTGTGGTGGCTGTGTCTTCACGGAGGACTTTGGAATCCACTTTTGATGCACTTTATTCGTGTAGCGATGACATTGATTCCCGGGTCGTTGATCTTCTTGAAGCTCGAAGTGTTCTACAAAGTCATAGAACTCGTCGTCTTCTTCATCTTTTGATTCTCCACATTTCTTTGTGTGCTCTTTATTTCAAGAGCTTGTTGATGTCTGTTTCTCTTCGTTTTCCTGGATTACACTCACTGCAAAATAAGGAACGACATCATAGCCATTTTCACCACAAAAATTTGTTGTGGGAGCATCCGCAACGGCGCACACGTCCAGAGTAGCCAAGATGTGTTCCCATCCAAAAGGCTCTAACACTTCTTCAGGAAATGGTTCTGGGATATAGTCCATATCCTCTATAACACGCTCTAGGATACATTCCTCACGTTTCAAGCTACCACATTGTGAAGCTCCACACATCCACAGTTCTTTAGGCTTACCTAACCAAGCTGGAAGTTCTGATCCTGCTACTGTGGCGAAATCAAACTCCTCAACCGGTGTTCTCGTCACATCCCTATAGCTATGGTCCCTCAAGTTTATCTTTGTTATGGTTCCCATATGTCTCAGGTATATATGGTCATAACCCCAATCTTGGACCATTTTCAATTGTCGCATGAATGGTCTTCCCAGAATGATTTCATAGTTGTTCTTCTTGCCAAAGTCAACACAGCAAAAGTGTGTTCATATTCAATGCCACAAGAAGTAACAATTACTTTTTCTAGCAGTCCTATGGGCTTTTCCTTGTGCCCGTCTGCAAGTTGCAGGGTCATTCGTGTGGATCTCAAGGCAGGTTTTCCCCATTTTTTCCAAACCTCTTTGGTTGCAATGGCCACACCAGCTCCACTGTCAAGGATTGCCATGGTTTGTACACCATTGAATTCCACAGGAAGGGTGGTGTTTCCATCTTATCCCTCGTAATACTCGCCTACCTTCTTTAATGGCACTAGCCTAGTATTTAGTTGAGGCATTTCAAGCTCTTTGATGCCTTCCTCAATTTGAGTCATTGGGGTTTTTACACCAAATTTCTCTAGCCATTTACCCACATTAGCCCACATGTTTGGTCTTATTCTGAGCAACTCGGCTAACACTATTGTACAGGTGACTGGGGTAGATAGAATATCTACTAGCCCCTTTGAATCGATGGCCTTGTTGGGAGACAGTCTCTGTGATGGGACTGCAACCACATCTAACTTGGTCTCGTACTCTCCCATGTAGGATGGTAGTGTTCTTAGCGAATGGGGTTGACTATCCATAGATTGTACAGATCCTTTGTTTCCCCAATACGATCGCACGTCTAGATTCATTTGAGATCTAGTCTCAAATTCCTCTATTGGTGGTAGAAACACTTCTCGTTCATCACCAGTCTTGTCTACTCGTCTTCTTAGGTCATCGGCTTCATTAGTCTCATTGACTTGTTTCCACAATTCGTCAAGACCATCTATCTCTTTACAATCCTCAGGTATAGCTTGGTGAAATCCCTCGGAAGAGTTATCCGTGGTATTCAATACTATCCTTGGTTCTAATGTTGGGTCTTTGAGGTTTGGTCTGTGCTCATGACTAGAATCTGGCTCTTTTAGTTCCTGGTTTGGTGGGATTATTTGTGTAGGCATGACACGGATCACATCCTCAGGTTTTGCAACTCATGCTTCTAGTAAATCTTGGGCTGTTTGAATCATTTTCTTGCACATTTCAAACCTTTGCTTTTCTAGTTCCATACAGGGATATGTCATCCACCTTTGTTCTTGGGTTTGATTGTTTTTGAGCCTCGCATCATAGGCTTTCAAGAGGGCATCTAATGTCTCATTAACCTTCTCTACCAACACAGATCCTCCTGAACTAGCACTTCTCGATTTCTCATCCGTGGATGGTACTTCTAGAGGTTTAACCATCTGTGTAAGAGAAGGTGCCTCCTTTTCCTCATGTTGTTTTATCTTCTCCGCAGCTTCGATAAGCTTCTCAGCTAGGGATTTTTGCTCTCGTTCCCTGTGTGCTTTCATCCTAGTCTTTCTAGCTTTCCAACTATTTCGTTTGCTCTTGGTTTTCTGACTAGGTGCGTCTGTCTTTGGTCCATCATTTGTCTTTGGACTCGTGTCACTTTCCGTGTTCATTGTCTCTGGATTCTCACCAGCTTTCTTTTGAGCTTGTGCTCTCGTAACCACTTGAACTGGTACAACATTTTCATTTTCTGAGCTACTAGGGAGTTGAACAATCCCTGATACATTTGTCGTGATTTTCCTGATTTGGTTTGGGTTTTTCGGGCAATCGGGGATCAAGTGAGTGATGCCACACTCAAGACAATAGGCATTTACTTCAGTGATCTCCATATGAGGACATTGTTTGACCAAGTGGTTGTCACGACTTTTGTGAAAATCTGTCTCTGGTTGAGGAGATTCTTTTAGCATTTCCTCTTGGCTATAAGCAAGCTTTGACCTAGATAAGCCGCTATTTGCAATGAATCGCAATGTCCTTTCATCCATTTCATACCTTCTTTCTTTCGACTGAAACCCGGGAGGTGGAGGTTGTACCGGCCTCACCACTCCATGTGTTTCTCTCACCTTTTGTTGCTCCGAAGGGTAGTACCTACTTTGGTTGCTATACCACATTGTAGCTGGTACTGGCATTGGTTTATTTGATGCTTCCATCATTGGCATGTATCTCATGTCTACCGGCATTCTAGCACCTAGCAGTGGAGGTTGTTGTCCTAAGACAAGCTGTGGCCTTAAAACTCCTACTGGTCCTGGCGCATTTCCCGTAATGTATCTAGGTGGAGTAGGTGCTTCTAGAACAAGTTGTACATACCTCTCCCTAGCATTTTTCATGCTATAATAGCACTCTTCCCCTGTATGGTTCGTCCATTTTCTCTCAATTTCACACCACTTCGGCTCTCCCGAATCAGACCTTACAAGAGGAATCAACCTCTTGACCAAGTCATCGATAAGCTTTTCTTGATCAATAGGTGTCGTTGGCTTGGCAATGGACTCACTTATCTGTGAAACACTGTGCTGAGAGGATGTGTCATCTCCTTCACTCTTTAAGTCCTTTTCTTTGTATGCCTCACAGTTATCCACTAGATAAAGAGCTTCTTTGATCAACTCGTTTAGCGTCATCCTCCTTATCATATGCAGATCCTTCTGAAGGCCCGCATGTCTCATTCCCTGGATAAAGATCAGCATGAGTCATGCTTGCGTAGGTAATTCCGCTCTCGGACAGAGCTTAACATATCTCTTGAGCCGTAATGATGCTTTGCGTACTGATTCATTCTCTTTCTGTTTGAATCTATGGATTTGCGAGACCGTGTTGTGAGCAATGCCATTTGGCGAGAATTCTTCAATAAACTCCTCAAACAGCTCATCTAGGGTCTCAAAATCCCATTTTTCCACCGAGTCGAACCATGTAGCTGCATCATCTTCTAGAGTCAATCCAAATCCGGTAAACTATGTCGCAAAATCTGAAACTTCCTCTGCTCTAATCACTCTTCTAAAAGCCGCTATGTGATCTCTCGGATCTTTATCTCCGGAGTATTTTCTGTTTACCCATTTCTGGACTTGGGATGGTCTAACTCGTCGATTGTCTACAAGTCTAACCAGAGACTCTCCCAATCCTTCTCTCGTTATCGCTCTTGAAGGGAATCCTGGTGGCTCTCTTCTTGGAATTCCTATAGGAATTCTCATCTTTGGTGGAGGCATTTGTGGTCCTTCATTGACCAAATATCCACCTCTTTCTAGTACAGTTTGTGGATTTGTGCTTTCTACAACTTTGTATTCTCGTCCATACTTGTCAACAACTATAGATCTCCATTGACAGTCAACTCCGTATGTGTAGACATATTAGAGCTTGTAATCCGTTATCTCTTCTAGGTATGGATCTGAGCACCTATAAAGATTGACCTCGTTGTCATCAATGTTTCTATATAGTCCTTCACTCTCATGATCGATCATCCAAACTCTCTCAACAAGATGGGTCTTTATCAATTGCAAGTTTGGAAGATCCATTGTGGGAGGATATTCCTCTATCGTCGAGATCTCCAAGCTTGTGTAAGCTGCGTTTGAATCTAGGGTAGACATGATTTCTGGGCTTAAGATCTTTTTCTTGGTTCAAGTAGACTTAGTCCACTGTGTTCAAGTGCTTTGGTTAGGGAAAAGTCGAAGCTATGTCCAAAACCGCAACCGTTTCGTCACAATTCTTGTAAATTGTCGCTTTTAGACACCCCTGACTTCCAAATGAATTTTGAGGCCTCAAACGACGTTTTTTTTTCAAAGTTGAACTAAACGGTTTCCATAGGCATACATTTAGTTCAAATTTTTCTCTAAGATCTGTAGAGCCGCTCTCAGCCTACATTTTGATATGAAAACTTTTCCGATCCGATACCGTTTGTGAAAGTTATGGCCAAAACAGTGAAATGCAGTTTAGAATGGTCAAAATGAGTCCAAATTCAATTTTGAAAAAAGATTTGGGATCTCTGTGACACTGTGAACACTTCTGTGTGGTCAAAAGCACAGTTGGACCCTAAAACTGGCCTGGAGACATCCTACGCGTAGTATGTCTATATGCTCAGAATTTAACAAAATTTGGTCCAGAGACTCCCTTTAAGTCCAGCAACACAATGGTATGCTCAGAATCTCATTTGGATTTAAAAATGGCCTTGAGACATCCTACGCGTAGGATGTCTTTTTGCTCAGAATGACTTGAAATTTTCACCCCAGCTTCTCCTTGATGTGCTGATCACAGTGGTGTGCTCATAGGTTGATTTGGAGTCCTAAATCAAGCTGGAGACATCCTACGCGTAGGATGTCTTTTCGCTCTGTTTCAGCTCAAACTTGCACTGTAGCTTCCCCTTGATGTGCTAAACTCACAGCTATTTTTACTTTTTGATTCTGACACCTATAGGCTGGTCAAATGATCAAGAATCTGTTTCAAAATCCTGATGTCTGTTCTGATGAATTCCTAAGTCAAATCAGCTCCAAATTGGACCAAATTTGACTAGGAGGCTTGCCTAAGGCTATATGACAGCATGGTATGGTCACAATAAAATTTTGGTTTCAGAATTATGCCTTAGACATCCTACGCGTAGGATGTCTAACTGCTCAGAATTACCCCAAATTTGAACCACAGACTCTCCTTAAGGTGTTGATCACTGTGGTATGCTCAAAATTAAGTTTGGAGTGCAAAATCACACATATGTCATACTACGCGTAGGATGTCTTTTTGGCCTGTTTGACCCCATACTTGACCCAAAGCTTCCCCTTGATGTCGGCAACCCAGTGGTATGCTTAGATTTGAGTTTGGATCTCAAAAGACCCAAATTTTACCTGTTCTTGCCTTTTTCAGTCAAAAGTGTTAAAGTCCGCTTTGAACCCAATTTTCTCACCCAAATGAGGTGAAAACTCCCACATGCACTCAAAACATCATTCATAACATGCACATGAAGTCATCCTATGGTTTGGTCTCTAAAATTATGCCTTGGGCACAATTTGGATAGGATGTCTGGCCATTCTCATCTTTTGGTCTTGATCTGTCAAAATTTGGTCAAACTTCCACTTTCCAGGTGAAAATAGGGTAAAATCTACCTTCTAAACACACTGGTAACCTCAGATTTTCAAAATTTCCACCAGATCACCCTGTAGACATCCTACGCGTAGGATGTCTACTGCTGATTTTTTCAGACTAAAGTGTCCCTGATGCTTCCTTATGCTCTCAGCAAGTGCAAGTATGCTTCACAATTGCAAAAACATGCAAAAATCACTCAATTAAGCCTTTGCTAAACTTTTTCGTTTTTTGACTCCGCCTTTTGGCTTTTGGTCAACAAAAATAGGGAAAAACACCCAAGTCAATATGTTACTAGGGTAAAACCTACCCTCTTAACCCACTGGTGCAGTCAGAATTTCCAAAATTGGTCTCCAGAACCCCCTTGAGACATCCTACGCGTAGGATGTCTATGTTTACAAAATTGCAGGTTTTCTTCACAGAACCCTTGCAAATGCTCTTTTATATGCACAACATCAGTTAGTCATACAAAAATATCCACAAAAGCTTGTTTAATGCATTTTTACCCTCAAAAGCACACTTTTTCGTGATTTCAAATGCAATCAAGCACTTTAGCAAATAATTCAATGATGAATAGCTCTAGATCAGAATCAAATCACTTACCTAAAGCTACTCCTACAAACCATATGGGGTTTTGCATCTATGAGTAGAAAAACGCTTCACTGCCACACACGGACTAGTAAACGCTTTTATCACCTCACAAATCACTCGACCACCAACAACTACTCTAATCCACATATCCTAACTAAACCTATGTAGTCGCAGACCCTCGGCAAGACACACGCTTCCTGGCTATCCACTTGATCGCGGAATATCCTCTTCCGGATCCACTTAAGAAAAACGCTTTTTTTTAGCCGAAACTAAATCAAGCAACCATCACACAAGTGTTAGTAGGAAACCTACTTAGGTCCTTGTGTCCCCGGCAGCGGCGCCAATGTTGGACGGGAGAGACTCACACACCCATGAAGTGCATACAAACACTACCTAGATCAACATAATGTCAATCGAGGACACAGATGACACGATAGGCACACGGAGGAAATCTCTTAAGCTTGTCAGGCTGAGACCATCCTACACATACAACACTCAGGAAGGCCAACTAAACCACAATCAAGAACCTCACTGCTCTCAACTACACCACCTAGCCACATACACACATGCGGAAGGTAACTCACCTAATCATGCCAGATTCATACGAAACTTAAGGAACACCATCCCCTCACTAGGATACACCTGTCCATAAGCTTTTACAGTCAAAACCCTCACTCTAAACCCATCTGCGAAAAACGCATAGGATGATAGAGCCGAATTTTGAAAGTGCCCAAAACTGAAATTTATGAGTACCTATGCGTAGCTTATATCGCCACGATTCTATAGACTACTAGCACACAAAAAACAGACATCGTTTGATACACTTACGGCCACAAATAGCTAGTAGATACGTTGGCGTGTGCGCTTCGTCTTGCGTGGAATGCTTGGCGTTGTCGCGTAGCTCTCCTCGAGCCTACCGCAATGGTGCAATCGGATCTCCAATGTGTTGAGCGAGCCGGGCGTAGCGGGAGGATGAAGCTCACACTCACTCTCTTTCTCTCTCACACACAGTAGACGGCAGCGCTAAAACTTTGATTATGATTAAAGTCCTTTTACAAAATGACCTAGGTACCCTATATACTAAGGCTACCTTAGGTTTAACCAAAAATGGGATTGAAAGGGTCAAATGGCTTTGTATTTACAATCTGGAAGTGCCATTGCACCCCGGCTTCTGAAACTAGAATAACTACTCATTACAAATGAAGTTTATAGCCATAATCCGCAGCATTTCATAACTCGCAAAAGATAAGACTTTGGTACGAAACTTGAGTTATGTTGTGTTGTTGACCCAGCGGTCAACACTTGGGTAGGGTTCCCACCTCAAGGTTATTCCTACCATGCCTAAGATCCTAGGTAATAACTTTTAACACTAACCTTTGGAGGTCTTGAATGAAGCTAACCCTAAGGTCTTTTGAGCTCCATTATGTGCACATGTCTATATTCTACCTCTTGTTCCCATTCATCTTTGCAATATTAAATGATCAGTTTAATATGAGAAAGTCTTTTTGAAATAGGTAGATATTACATTTTATGACATTACCTCTCTCTTGAAACCATACTCGTCCTGGACTATGAGGTAGAGAAGATAAAGTCTTAGTCATTAGTCTACATTTCTTAGCGGATAGGCCATCTCATTGGTTCGTTTTAAGAGTTGGAAAGGACCATTGTATCTTTTTGATAATTTAGCATAATACTTTTGATAACGCGTAAGATTTTTGCTCGTAGTTTGCCTCAATTGAGCCTTGGGAAAGTTGAGTAGGACCCAATCATTTTTCTTGAAGGCTAAGTCCCATCTGTGCTTGTCAATAACAGCTTTTTGCCTTTGTTGGGAGATGGATATAGCCTCAATCTTTTGAAAATATTCTTGTAGGTCTCGGCTATACTCATCAGCGCGAAGATCTTCCCATGTACCTTAAGTAGCAAGGGACTTTTTGGTCTTTCGTCAATGATCTCAAAAGGAGTCTTCCCTGTATATAGTGTTATTGTACACATACTCTACAAGGGGTAGGTACCTCTCCCATTGGGAACGTTGATCTACTTTCGTAACATAGGTCTTGAGTAGATCTAGAATCATGAGGTTAGCTATTTCACTTTGGCCATCCGTTTGTGGGTGATAGACTGAAGAGAAATCTAGCCTTGTAACTAGATTCTCAAAGAGACCCTTCCAAAAATTATTGGTCATTTGAGGATCTCTATCCGACACGATTGATGTTGGCAAGCCATGGTGTTTGAAAATTTGGGCTATAAAGAGGTTTGCCATTTGGTGCGCCTTAATAGTCTTTTTGACAAGTATAAAGTGTGTTTGTTTGCTAAACCTGTCGACTATTGTCCATATTTGCATATTCCCATGGATAGGCTTGGGTAATCCAAAGATAAAATCCATGGATATACTCTCCCATGGTGAATTAGGGATTGGTAATGGCTGGAGTACCCCAGGTTGCTTCCCTATATCATACTTTGTCTTTTGGCATACGATGCATTTTCAAACATACTCTTGTATGTCTACTTTTATGGTAGGCCAATAGAAGTATGTTTCTACTTCTCAAAGAGTAGGTTGCCCTCTATGCCCCGCATAGGGAGGAGCATGGGATTCATACATTACTTTGTCATGAAGGGAGTGAGTAACACATAGCCTATTGCCATGGAGAAGGTAACCATCCTGCAAGGTGAATGGTTCTTCTTTCTTCCCTAAGGCAAGGGATGAAATTACATCCTTCAAATCGGGGTCAATAGCATACTCATCTATCATGGAAGATAGATCATTGTCAGTTGCTATGGACACCGCATTTCCCCTTGGTCATCATGATAGTGCATCGGCCACTTGATTGTGCTTGTGAGCAATATGAAAATTGAATTGTGAAAGAAAATTTTCCCACCTCATTTGTTTGTAAGAGAGCTTGGTTTGTGTCATGAAGTACTTAAGACTTTGGTGATCCGTTAGTAGGATCCCCAAAAGATAGTGCTTCCATGTGTCAAGGGCATGTATGACAGATAGCAACTCCTTTTCGTAGATGCCCAATACTCGCTCATCGGAATCGAGTCTTCGACTCTCATATGCTATGGCATGCCCTTCTTGAAGCAAGACTGCTCCAAGGCAATCTCCACAAGCATCACATTGGACCTCACATGGTTTTGAGAGATCCGGCAATGTAAGCACAGGTTGAAAAGTAAATTTTTCTTTAAGGTTCTCAAAAGCATTTTGTTCTTTGGCAATCCATATACTTAACATTCTACTTTGTCAAGTCATGTAATGGTCTTGCTATTTGTGAGAATATAGCTATGAAGCATCTATAGTATGCACACATACCAATAAATCTTTGGAGCTCCTGTAGATTCCTTGAGTTATGCCATCCTTTTATTACCTCTAACTTGGTTGGATCCATACGGATACCATCTTGCGAGATAATGTGACTTAAGTATTGAATCTCTTGAAGGAAAAATTCACTCTTCTTTTGATTAATGACAAGTTTATTCTCCCTCAATGCTTGAAAAATTACCTAGAGATGTTGCTTATGCTCCTCAATAGATTTGGAGTAGATGATGATATCATCGCAGTAAACTTGCGGCAGGGTCTGAAGATTTTCTCCATTAAGCAGTTGAATGTGTCTAGAGAATTTGTCAAGCCAAAAGGCATGACAAGGTATTCATATAAAGACCAACATTGTGTGAATGTGGTCTTTACGATATCTTCATTCACTATCCTTATTTGATGATAGCCACTTTTAAGGTCAATCCTACTAAAGTAGGTCGAGCCTTGTAGCTTATCAAACAGATCTTCTACCCACAGTACAAGAAATATTACTTTGATAGTGATCTGGTTTAGTGCTCTGTCACATTAGCAAAAATATGAACCCCAAAAGGGCCTTGTAAGGATCCCTAATTTTAAGGGATTAAGGCAAAAAAATGTGTGTGATTTAGGAGAGAAGAGCATTCAATGAGGGTTTTCTCATAGGATTTTTTTTGGGTTGTCATAGGATTTTTGTAGGCTGAAATAGAGCCTGGGGGGGTATTAGGTACATTCTCTCTCTACCCAAAAAAGTGGTGGCCCTTATGACAATAACTACCCTACCCCCTTTCTTTTGCCACATCATCAAGGGCGTCCATAACCCCCGCCCTTTTTCAAGAAAAATTCAAATAAACCTCATTTTTACTCAAAACTTCTCCCCAACCTATATGCATACCCAAAAATCAATTTTTTCTCTCAAAATCTCACTGCTAGACCTGCAAAATGTCAAACTTTCCACCTTTTCTCAGTTCCCTCCAAAATCACTCCCCTCTCTCACACTCCTCTCCCTCTCTCTTCTCTCTTCTATTTTTCATCACAAACTCTTTCTCCTTCCCTCTCCTTGTTGCAGGTCCACTCCATACCTCTCCACTCCATAGCTCTACTGCAGCTCTCCATCCCATAGCTCTCCTCTCCACTCCGTAGCTCTGCAGCTCTCCATTCCATAGTTGTCCACTCCATAGCTCTCCTCTCCACTCCGTATCTCTGTTGTAGCTCTTCATACCATAGGTCTCTTGCTTGATGCCAACTTTATCCCCCTTTCCATGGAGCTAAGTGACATTACAAACCTCCCATCCGCAGCAAGATCTCCAAGTTCAAAAATGGTGTCTCTACATGTTCGACTGCCAAAGGACTTCGCACCCTTAAAACGTCAATACTTGTAAATTGCACAACAACACCATGATACATGTCACACCAATGTGGACCTTTGGGTGCATGGTTGCCTCTACCCTAATGATCAATGTGTATTCAACATTCAATAGCCTTGCTTATTCTTACAATATGTAGAGAGGGGAGCAAGGTCTTCTTGGTGGACACTGCAAGTGATTGTTGACTATTGGAGCTAATAGCACACAATGGTCTTTGCATCAATGCCAACTTCTTTCCCATACCACTAGTGGATTGCGCGATAGGATCATTCATGCAGAGGATGAAGTGCAAACTGCTAAGCTACACGTGGAAGAGAAAAATGCTAAGATTGCAAAGCTTAAAGATAAGATCCTGCATCTTAAAAAGACGCCCTTAGGTGCAAGGAAACATAAGAGGAGCTTCTCATCCATAGAGACTTTAGCCCCCGAAGGCGGTGCTCAAAAAATAAGGGTTACAGCTACAAGGTGCATTTTGCTATGCTCCAATACATACTTTAAATTTCTTCTGTGGTAATGTTTTGTCCCTTCTTCTAGGAATTTTATGCAAGAGCTGTGTGGCCACATCCAAGAGGATCGCATCCATTTGTTGAGTTTGTGCCTCAAGAAATCGGATGTCGTAGCCCGTTTACAAGCACCAAATATAGAACATTCTATTTCCTTGTCAATGAGGAGCCCTCCTTGGTGGAGATGGAGATCCCGCATTTGGCAATGGGTGGGGTGCTGCCAAATAGTAAAGATCCCACGCCCGCCCCTATAGATGTCCAGAGTGAGCAAAGATTGCAAGCCGTCAAATATACCCACTTCTTGGAAGGGGAAATTACAGTGAGAGAGCATATTTCTGGCACCTTCGAGGTGCCCGACCTCAACAATCGTGACCCAGGTGCAATACCCAAAGTGGAGATCAACCGCCTAAACAACATAATGATTGAAGATGAAGAGTATCTATTCTTGTATGATCTGGAAAAGGCTTTTGGTGAGCGGTTAGATGAGTGCTTAAGCCTTATATGCACAAAGATGGAGTTCCCTCTTGATCCTGCACCAAAACATACAGATGACAAGTTTCTTCCATTAAGGGACTCTGTCAGAGCAGAGTAAAGTCACGAATGAGGAGTTTGTTGCAACAGAAGCAGGAGTGTTGCCAACCAAACTCCTATCCGCCCTGACTTGTCTGGTTCGCACAATCCCCGCACAGTTGATGAGAGAAAATCCTATATCAACCTTGAAGCCACACCAAGTATGGATGATGAGGATAACGCCTCGCATGAAATAAGGCCTCGTTCATGAGAGTAATACTCATCCTTTCTAGTCTTTGTTTCTTCACAATTTGACACTCGTCTAGCTAGAGCACACACGTCAACTTTGATCCTAGCGCTACAAAATGTCAAAAAATAACATATGAAAAACCATAATTTGGAAAAAAAAACTGACTACGCATTGTTGTAGCCTCATCATTAGATGGTACACCATAAAAAATGTACCATTGCCATTTGAAGCTTTCTCAAATCAACAAAAATATTATTTGACATTGAGTAAGGAAATCCCTTGTCCACTCTGTCTGCACCGGACGCTTGCATTGGTATGTTTTCTTACTCCTTTTGACCTCTTGGTAAAGGTGGATGAAGACATTATCTCCTCTATGTGCAAATAGCCCCCTATTCGAAAGTACACATCCTAGTTCAAAGCCTTCTTAGCAAGATTGACCTTAAATGGTATAGGAAAAACATTCTCAGTAATTCCTCTTTCCTTAAAGCATCCTTAAGGAGACCATATAAGGCAACGTAGCCCTTAGTACTAATTCCCACTTCATCACAAGTGGCAATGTTGGACAAGAAAGATTGCCCAATTTTGTGCTTCTTGAAGGAGTCTGCAACTTCCTTTGTCACTTGGAGGAAGTGGTTTGCCTCTTTTGCAATCACCTCAAGCAAGCTAGTCTCTTTGAAAATGCAGTGTCCCCCTTGTGGATGTAGCAAAGCAGGTCACATGGCAACCACAACATGATGTTGTCTTCAAAGCTCACAACATACTTGAGTATGTGCACATGCATATACTCAATGATGGTGTGAAAAGTGTCATTGTGGAGTTGCATAGGTTTTTTGTAAATCGATTGTGCAAGTGAAGAAGCCGTGAAGATCATTGCGTCCAACGTATTTGGTGTCCTCTAGGAAAGAAGGAACCGCAAAAGGGGGGTGTGTGGCTCTTTTGATGATGTTGCTGCGTGGGAGGAGCATGTGTTGCCATGGTGATCTCTCTCTCTCTCTCTCTCTCTCTCTCTCTCTCTCTCTCTCTCTCTGAAAGAAGGAACCGCAAAAGGGGGGTGTGTGTCTCTTTTTATGATGATGCTGCGTGGGAGGAGCATGTGTTGCCATGGTGAACTCTCTCTCTCTCTCTCTCTCTCTCTCTCTCTCTCTCTCTCTCTCTCTCTCTCTCTCTCTCTCTCTCTCTCTCAATGGTGATAGACAAATAAGCATCTTATATACCCCCTGTTGAGATGTCGAGCTCTACACCTTGAGCTGGCATCCACTACGGGTCTTGGCCGCTTACGGCATTTACTCACTGGCGCGTTAGGTGACCGACACGGAGGATCTCTGCCAGTGATTCTACAGCTGGACTACACTTATAGTGCCAGCCTAGTACGCTTCTAGCGAGTTCACACTTAGTGACCGCATGTACATATGTGCTACTTTTCAGCTATAGCACTTAGTCATTTTGTACTCTCTTTTTCTGTGAAGAAGAAGAAGAAGCTTTCCATCTCTGTGTGCTTTGTGCTTCTCTTGTGTAGCTCTCTTGCATCCTCATTCTTTACATGGTATCAGAGCCTGGTGCAGGCAAGAGAGGCTAAGAGAGAAAGAGCATCACAATCCGTTCGTTCGCAATCCACGACCAGATGCCGAAGGCGCCTCGCACAGCGAAAAACATTTTAGGGGTTTTTGCACAAGTTTGTGAACAGGTCTCCAAAGTGCAGTATACAGAGATTTACTGTACAAGTACAGTGGTTGTATGTACGCTTGATTGTGGACACTCGTTGAGTGTAGAAAGCGTTACAGGAACCACGATAGCAGGTTCAACAGATTTGCAGGTTTTTTGCAGATTGCAACTATTTTGTCTTAGTGCTTCAAGATGTCTGACGGTTTCAGTCAGATTGTTACTGAGAAAGCTTGAGAAAAAATAACTACCCTGCATGGAAGTTCAGAATAACAAATTCCTAAAAGGAAAAGGTTATTGGGACTATGTAGAAGGAGACAATGAAAAGGAACCAGAGATTCCCGACGCAAATGCTACAGCAGAACAAAGGAAAGCTTTGAGGGACTGCCAACAAGGCCAAGCAAAGTGATGTATTGGCTTTCTATGAGCATCACAGATGGCATGATGGGCTATCTACAGGATGCTGAAACCCCCGCCATTGCATGGAGAAACTTAGGCAGAGTGTTCGAGTGAACACCAAGGCCAGGAAGCTTCAACTAAAGTCGGAGCTAAATCAAGTTAAGAGGAACAACCTCTCAATCAAATGATTATGCCTTGAAGATCAAGAGTATCATTGAGGCTCTTGGATCTATTAAAGTCTCAGTGGAAGACGATGACATTGTCCGTGCATGCTTGGATGGTCTAGGAGATGAGTATGTACATTTTAGGTCTTCCATGAATACAAGAGACGACATCCCCGTGTTCCAAGATTTGATTTCTATGCTTATTCTTGAGGAGAAGAACCTTGACACATCTTCTTCTCATGGCAGAAATAATTTGAACAGGCCTTCTATTCTAACTCCAACAGAGGTAGAGGTAGAGGTCGTGGTTGAGGCCCAAGGGGTTGCAGGGGCCAATTTTCTGGAAGGTCAATCAAATCAAAACAATACAGGTGGCAGGGGAAAACTAGTCTCAAGGCAGGGGGAGTCAAAGAGGTCGTGGTGCAGGATCAAGCAGGCAGCAACATACTCCAGATAGTAGAGAATGTTGGACTTGTGGTGAAAGAGGTCACATGTCACGTGACTGTCCAAAGGGAAAAGCAAGTAGAAAGAGAGAACAGGGCAACTATGCATCTACTAGCAGAGATGCAGATGACAGCAAAAACGAGCGCATGTTTGTTATGCAACATGTAATGAATTACAATGACTGCAGAGAAATCCACCCAAGATGATGTTTGGTATGTGGATTCATGTGCCTCTAATCACATGACGTCTCGTGGAGAGTGGTTTAGAGATATGCGCAAACCAGATGTGTCAGGCTATGTGCAGACGGGAGATGACACAGCTCACCCCATTGCTCATGTAGGGACATACCTCTAAATACGAAGAGTGGGAAATCAAAGTACTTAGCAGATGTACTTCATGTCCCAAACATTACAAAGAATCTTGTTTCTGTTGGACAAATGGTTGAGCAGGGTTTGCAGGTTCGCTTCAATCCAAATGGCTGTTATGTAGAAGATTTCCAGAATGGCTGTAAGCTGATCACAGAGGGCAAATGTGTGGGCAGAATGTTTACGCTAAATGTAGACATGCCTGAGGTAAAAGCTGCATTATTTGCACAGGGCACAGGTGTTGTGGCTGATGTTGACATTTGGCACAAACGCATTGGCCATGTCAATGAGCAGAGATTGCGCAGCATGCAATCAAAACAGATTGTAAAAGGTTTGCCCAATTCAAGGTGGATGGTATGCATAAAGTGTGTGCAGCATGCCAGTTTGGAAAACAGTCAAAGGGCTCATTTCCACATGAGCGCAATGTATGTAAAAAGCCACTTGAGGGTGGTGCAGACAGATGTTTGGGGTCCAACCGATTACTGCAAGTATACATGGTTGCAGGTATTATTCTCTTTCATTGATGACCATACAAGGAAAGTATGGGTCTACTTCATGCGTAACAAAAGTGAAGTGTTTGGTCACTTTCAAGACTTCAAAGTCATGATTGAGAAGGAGACAGATATGCAAATCAAGACATTGAGGTCAGATGGAGGGGGAGAGTACTTCTCCAATGATTTTTCGGATTTTCTACGAATGCATGGTATACACAGGCAGTTTACATGCAGATATACTCCACAGCAGAATGGGGTCGCAGAAAGGAAAAACAGGCACATTGCAGAGGTTGCACGTGCATTGATGAATGAGAAGAACATGCCTCATCATTTCTGGGCTGAAGCTGTAAATACAGCTGTGTACATTATGAACAGGACACCTACAGCTGCGGTGCATGATGTAACACCTGAGGAAAAGTTTTACAGGTACAAAGCCTGATTTGGCACACTTGAAAGTGTTTGGCTGCATAGCTTACGTGCATGTACCAGATGAGTTGCGTAGGAAATTGGATCCTAAAGCAGAGAAATGTATTCTTGTGGGATATTCCCTTGAACAAAAGGGGTACAGGTACTACAATCCTACTACACGAGAATTACGAGTGAGTAGAGATGTAGTCTTTGAATGAGCAGCTGTATGCAGTAATGGCACTATTGGGGCTGATGTAAAGATGATGTGTTGTAAAAGAGGCCACAGTGCACAGGTTTTGTGTGACCCAAGAGTCCTGATCTTTGCTCTGGTTTGAGTGAGAACCATGGTCCTCTTCTCGTGGACTCACGAGCAGCAGTGGAATACAGTCAGCACAGGGCACGCATCACTAAACGAAAGGAAAGGGAATTGATGGAAAACCAGTCCTTTATGGTTGATGATCCTATCAGGTTTTGCTCATGTAGACATGTTTTTCATGTATGACTATAAACAAAGTCTAGATGAGGGTTTTGGAAGTTCCGGCTGTCAGGAACACGGTGTTGAAAGAAGAAGATGCGAGGGCAAAGGAGTGACCCAGGCCGCGTGGCTAGCTAAATAGCCATCGAAATCCAGACTCTATGATTGGTTATAGATGGGTATCTACCTCGCAAGCTAAATGGCTAAGATGAATACAGATGTGGACACAGGATGTGAGTGATCATAGTTTTGGAGGCCATTGGGATGATGGAATTGATATGCAGGGCATTATGGAAAATGATGATATAGTATGCATGCAGTTGAAAGCATTGCTCAAGTGGCAAACGAAATGCCAGTTAAATTGCCTGTAAAAAAGCTAAGCTGTAAATTGGTGTATAAAATAGCATAAGGTTGAGCAATTGACAGGCAAGGAGGTCGGCATAAGGGTTATGTCGCAAGACGTAGGCATTGAGACTATGACAGACCTTTGCTGGCAAAGGAAAGAGTCACTTAGTGAGAGCTGTCATAGCAGTGGCTGCATCTAGAGGATGGATATGCATCAAATGGATGTAAATGCCTTCTTGAATGGTGAGTTGCAAGAGGAAGTGTATATGGATCAGCCACCTGGTTATGTCGATCCAGGTTACCCAGATTATGTATGCAGACTTCTCAAAGCTTGTATGGTTTGAAGCAGGGCTCTAGAGCATGGTATGACAGGATTGCCAAGTATCTTGTCAATATTGGTTTTAGGAGAGCTCATGCTGATCATTCACTCTATGTACGTGAGAGTGATGTGGGGATTGTGGTCATTACCATATATGTAGATGACCTTATTATTGTTGGTGACAATGCTATGGAGATTGACCATGTGAAGGGTCTTCTCAAACAGGAGTTTGAAATGAAAGATTTAGGCGAGTTGCGCTACTTTCTTGGCATTGAAGTGATCAGGACTCCAGAGGGTGTATGGCTATCACAGAGATAGTATGCTTTGGACATGTTGTCAAAGTATGGTATGGCTGATTGTAAGCCAATTTCTATTCCCTTGGATGTGAATGCAAAGCTGAGTGCAGAGAAGGGTGATGTTGTTGAGGATGTCAACTGTACAGGAAGATTGTGGGTAGTCTAATCTACTTGACTATCACGAGGCCAGACTTGAGCTACACAGTAGGCTTGGAGAGTCAGTTTCATGCAACTTCCGAGGAAGCCACATTTGGATGGAGTACGACGCACACTTAGGTATGTGCAAGGTACTCTTGACTACGCATTGTTCTATGCAGCAGATGCACCATTAGCATTGTATGGGTATACAGATGCAGATTGGGCAGGTAGCATTGTTGATAGGAGATCTACGAGTGGCTTCATGTTCTCTTTTCGGAGTGCTGCTGTTACTTGGAGCAGCAAAAAGCAGCCTACGGTTGCTTTATATCGAGCAAAGAGGCCGAGTACAGAGGTGCAGCAGTTGCGACGTGCGAGGTAGCTTGGCTACGCACATTACTTGAGGACTTGGGAGTGCAGGTGGACCAGCAGATTTTCATCCATTGTGACAACCTCAGCAACATGCAGTTGGCTAGGAACCCAGTGTTCCATGCTAGGACCAAACACATAGAGGTCCATTACCACTACGTTCGAGAGCGAGTGTTGGCGGGCGACATCGACTTGGTCTACGTCAGCACAGAGGAGCAGATAGCGGATATCTTTACCAACGCCCTCGGAGCTGAGAAGCTTCGACGTTTCCGGAATATGCTTGGACTCTGCGACATGCAGAGCTCGAGCGGGAGTGTTGAGATGTCGAGCTCTACACCTTGAGCTGGCATCCACTACGGGTCTTGGCCGCTTACGGCATTTACTCACTGGCGCGTTAGGTGACCGACACGGAGGATCTCTGCCAGTGATTCTACAGCTGGACTACACTTATAGTGCCAGCCTAGTACGCTTCTAGCGAGTTCACACTTAGTGACCGCATGTACATATGTGCTACTTTTCAGCTATAGCACTTAGTCATTTTGTACTCTCTTTTCTGTGAAGAAGAAGAAGAAGCTTTCCATCTCTGTGTGCTTTGTGCTTCTCTTGTGTAGCTCTCTTGCATCCTCATTCTTTAACCCCCCCCCCCCCCCCCCCCCCCCCTGGTTGCAAAAAAAAAAAAACCCAAAGCTCTTTGAGATACACACAAACACACATAGGTGCACACACAAACACTTAAACAAAATGTAAAAAATTTAATCAATGGTAGTGATACTATAACGACAAAGAAGTTTTGTGTTTCATTAAACAAAATGCTTTACAACGTGGCATCAAAGTCGGTCACATTGATCTATCAGATCAACGTAAAGACAGTGCACTGCCAACCCTCCACTCCTCTTGCACTTCATGGTTGCCTCCATCCGCCTACCGATATGAAACAACAAAAAAGCTTTTAGAAGACTAACATTGGGATACATGTAGACAACATAAAAATCTAACTGACTTTGTGCCGATTGAGACGAAAATAGGCATCTTTGATATCTTCATAGCCCAAGATAATCAAGTGTTCTCGTATGTTGGAGAGAATCCAATGGTCATTGACATGCACAATCTCAAAAACACCATTTGACAAAGTAATGGGTATGTCAAATGTCACAAAATCAGCAACACTGGATTGTAGGGTATCCACTTTCCGCTCTTACACATCCAATGCTCATAGTGGAAGCGTAGGTACAAATTAGTGGCTCAAAAATCATAAGGGCATCATGCTCTCTCACCTTTCCCCAAGCATAGGAGAGAGAGGATCCTTTGCAATGGGTGTCCTCTTTTGGAGCTTCAACCATGGAAGCTCTAGGAGTGTCATTGCATATAGTTCTTTTGGGGCAAGAACGATAGCCATGTCCTTGCTCCTCACACTTAAAGCATTTATGGTCTTTGCAAAAGGCCTCTAACTCTTCAGGAAAGAGTTTATTTTTACATTTTTAAATTCCTTTCTCCTTTGCCTTGTTATTGTTGTTGTTGGTGGTGGTGGTGTTGCCTTGGGAAGAGTTTTGAGCAGTGTTCTTTCCTTTAGATTCATTTCGGTCTTTGTTTTCCATGGGCTTAGTATTCCTTCTAGCCCCTTGTTGGAAATTGATCCTTGAAGCAAACATAGTGTGGTGGATGACTTCGGTGATAGTACTAGACCGTTGTGAGTTGACATACTCGGTCATTTCTTCAGGTAATCCCGCACAAAATTTTTGCTTTTGCTCGACAAAGTCTATCTTTTGAAAGATTGCAGCTTTGAGATGTAATCCCAAAATTTGTCCACATACTTGTGGATAGACTCATTGGAAAGTAGCTTCAAACTTTGCCATTCGATGAGCACTTTGTCCTTGGCATCGCTTGCAAGGAATTGCTTCATTATGGAAACTCGCAGAGTTTTCCATGTTCTTGGGGCTTTGCCATTCGCGCGGAGACTAGTCCACCATTGACGGGCAGATTTTTGAAAGTGATTCTTCACAAAGAGGATCAAGGGCATTTAAAATTACCTTGACATATCTTTACAACAATGCCCATGGTGTCGAAATCTATGAAGATTCACTGGATAGGACTTGTGTTAAGATAGAGGACACACAAACCAACTTCCAAGCGAAACCCATGGTAAATTACCAAGGAGATCGATACGTAGGTAGGGACGGGGCTATGTACTTAGCCATGGACAAGCCTAACGAGGTCAACAACATGGGAAGATTGGTTTCCAAGAGGCGTGCAATGGACATTACTCCAATACATGCACCGGCCATGGAACCACTGACCCCAGTAAATCAGTAGGCCAAGTATGTGAACTCGATACTTGTGAAAAGAATCATGTTTGATGATACCTCAATAGGAATCTACTACATGGATGATACAAAAGCTCACGTAAGAGTATTTTATCGCACAACGTATCCATGCATGAGTTCTTTATCCAAAACAACGATTGTGTGTGTATGTAGACGATGTGCCACTTCCTTATGTGACATTCCAAGACATACATAGGCAAAATTTTGAAGCCATACCAGAAGGTGAAGCCCAAAGGTACACCTACCAAGGTTTCCCAATGATGAATAGATTTTCTACTATAGGAAAACCACGAGTAATGCCGCAAGATTTGCAGGGTTTGTCAACATGTGGGGGCATACCTAGACAAAGGTCTTCCAAACCCTTCCAGATCTAGCACCTATAGGAAGCACATTCTAGCAACTTGGAATGCAAGAATGAAATGGTTTTTATTTGGCCATGCAAGGGCCATACACCAACCACAAACACCTTATACACAGAATTTGATCCAACCACCAATACGTATCGACCATCTTATGTACAACATCAAATACCAAACCAACAAAGGATGGTTTCAGACCCCTCCCAAGTGCAAAAATGGGTCAAGAAAACTTTCAATGGGAATGGAGATCCCTATGAACATGTTGCTCTCTACAGGAAAGTGATAAGAGCAGAACATGCTATGAATTTCAGAACATAGTATGAGGGCCTTGGGAGCGCTCCATACAAAGCAAGACTTGTTGCAAAGGGATTTAAGCAACAACAAGGTGTGGACTTTGAAGAGATATTTACCCTTGTTGTTAAGATGACCACTGTCATAAAATCTAATATCTAACCAACCCAAATGATTTTCTCATATTAAATTGATCACTTAATGTGGGAGAATAAATGGGAACAAGTGTTAAGATATTAGATATGTGCTTATAGATCTATCTCAACACGGGGCCAATAGTAAAGGGGCCCAAATGGGAGATGGTCTATCAAGAGCAAGGCTAACCAATGGAGCATAAGACCTTAGGGTTAGCTTCATTGAAGACCTCCAATAATGTGTGTAAAAGTCCTTTGACCTTAGGTAAGCTAGGGCTGAGCTTGAGGTGGGAACCCGGCCCAAGCTCGAGGTGCTTGACCTGCTTGAGGTGCTTGTCGTGCTTGAGTTGTTTTTTCCTGCTTGAGGTGCTTGATTAAGGTGCTTGAGGTGCTTGAATTACTCCATGCTTGAGGTGCTTGACTTGCCGCTTGATTAAGGTGCTTGAGGTGCCTTGACATGCTTGCCTGAGATGCTTGTGGGAATACCCCCTAGTCCAAGTGCTTTGTCATGCTTGATGACTAAGGTGCTTGAGCTCCTAAAGTCAAAATCATCCCTACAAGAGGGGGGGCGAGCCCTTTTCCTAGGGATTAGAGAGAGAACACACACTCACACTCACAAGGGAAGCCCCAGCTTGAAGAGGCAGCAAGGACACATGTCAGGTCCCTACCCATGTTACCTTCATGTGTTGCTTGAAGCCTATTGGCTAGGCTTCAAAGGGGTCCAATGATAAATTACTTGAATTATCTAATTGTTTTTGAATTTATCAAGTACCTCTCTCAAAGGGGAAAGGGGGACACTTGTCCCAAGGCTATCCCTATTGCTTGTAATCGCTTCTGCTTGTGATTGGCTAGGCCTGGAGGGGTCCAATGAGCTTCAAGCATGAGCTACAAGGGGGGGTCGACCCAAGCAAGCTAGGGGGGTGCTTAGGGGGTATACTCACCCACACACACTCACAAACACTCTCATTGTGTACTATGCAAAGTGCAAGAACTCCCTCTCCTTCTCCAAGAAAGTAGAGGTTGAGAGCCTACACCAACACTCTTGGCTATGGAGTGCAAATCCATCCAAGAGCCATGCTTCAATGCTTAAGCTTGCCACCTCCTTCTTCTTCATTACTTTGCTATTATGTATGCTAGCAACAAGAGTATGATAAGTGAGGAACTAATTCTTTCTCCTACGAAATGTTTCTTCTTCCTCTTCCCTACCCTCATTCCCTGCTAGCTCTCTCCACCTTCTAAGGTGTTTGAGGTCTTGGGACTGAGGCTTGGTATAGTTAAAGATTTCTTCAAGTTTAGGTTATGCTATGATGGTGATGCATGAAGCTTTCCATATTCATTGCTTCACCTAGGTCACAAGGAACACAAAGAATGTATTGTAACAAGTCTCTCTTTATGGGAGAAATCATAATACAAATGCCTATTGGAGGGGGGACCGGCTCCACATAAATACGGTCCTCAACTGTTGTCATGTTCTCTAAATTCTCTCTCTTGCAAAAGTATTGTCTATGCCAAGTTAACTAATTGCTATGATTATGTTTCTATCTTCAATTATGTCAACCCGCTATGCTCACCAAAATCATTTCTTGAAAGTACTCTCATTAAATTCCACTACTCTCAAATTGAATAGGCAAATTCCATTACAACCACTTTGCATTGTGTTCTTGCCTTAGCTGCCAAAGGGGACATTTAACTTGTCCAGATGGATATTAAGACTACATTCTTACATGACGATCTTCATGAGGACGTATATATGCAGCAACCACAAAGGTTTTTTGAGAAGGGTAGAGAGCACTTGGTTTGTAAGATCAAGAAGAGCCTTTATGGCCTTAAACACGCACCAAGAGAATGGTATCATAAGTTTCATTCATTTATGCTCTCTCAAGGTTATAGAAGAAGTGACATTGATCATTGCCTCTATACTAAGCGAGTTAAGCAAAGCATGGTAGCTTGTTGGTTTTTATCCTTTAAGTGGATGACATGTTACTTGTTGAAAAGAACATTAATGAGTTAGCTTCCTTGAAATAAAAGTTGAATGATAGCTTTGACGTGAAATATTTGGGTCATATTTTGGGCATGCACATTGTGCGCGATAAATATAAGAAGTTGCTTTACTTATCTCAACAAATTATATTGAAAACCCACTCAAACATTTCAATATGGAGAGAGGGAAGGCATAGAATACTCCACTGCCTCCATATGTGAAACTATGCCTAAATGATAGTCCCAAATTTGATGTAGAAAAGGCTGAAATGGCAAAGGTGCCATACTCTTTGCAGTTGGTAGCTTAATTATGCAATGATATGTACATGATTAGATATTGCTTTTGCAATGGGAGTGGTCAACCAATACATGTCAAATCCTGGCAAGAAACATTGGGGGGTAGTGAAAGGATTCATGAGATATCTGAATCGTACAAAGGAATTGTGCATTTGGTTTGGAAGAAAATAAGCACATGTACTTGGATACACTAATTATGCACGGGATATGGACAAAAGGAGGTCTACTTTAGGTTACGTCTTCATTTTTATTGGTGGTACTGTTTCTTGGCGATCTCATTTGAGAGTTGCACATCCATGGTCAACCATCAAAGCTACGGTAATTGCAGCATCAAAGGCTTGCAAGGAAGCTATATGGCTTGCTCGACTAGTGAAAGACTTGGAAATTTTTGCTGAGGTGCCTACATTACACTGTGATAGTCAACAATGCTATCATGTTGGCAAGGAATCCAATGTTTCATGTGAAGATAAAGCATACAAATGTTGTAATAGAATGTCCTAATAACTTGTAGAGTAGCGGAATTAAGAGAAAGTATTTGCTGAAATTACTTTGAGAGCATAATGGGTGAACTTCATTAATGGTAGCAACATAAAAATAATAGTTAATTAACTAGGCATGAACAATACTTTTGCAAGAGAGTGAATTAGAGAACATGACAACAATTGAGGACCGGATTTTATGTGGAGCCGGTCCCCCCTCCCCAATAGGCATTTGTATTATAGATTCTCCCATTAAAGGAGACTTGGTACAATACAATCTTTGTGTTCTTTTTTACCTAAGATGATGCTATGAAGATGGAAAGCTTCATGCACCACTAGCATAGCATAATCTTTGAATAATACATTAACTGGACCAAGCCTCAGTCCCAAGACCTCAAACACCTTCGAAGGGGGAGAGAGCTAGCATGGAGTGAGGATAGGAAGAGGAAGAAGAAGTAGTATACGAGAAAGAGATATTCCTTACTTATTATCACTTTCTTTAGCATAGCATAATAGCATAGTAATGATGAAGATGAAGAAGATGGCAAGCTCAAGCTTTGAAGCATGTCTCTTGGTTGGATTTTGCACCCCATAGCCAAGAGGCCTAAGTGTAGGCTCAACTCTTCTCAAGGAGGTTAGAGAAGGAGATGGAGCTCTTGCACTTGCCAACCACATAATGAGAGTGAATGTGAGAGTGTGTGGGTGAGTATACCGTGCAAGCTAGGCCCATGCTTCCTTGGTCGACCCCCTTGGCCAATCACAGCCTTAGTGCATATCAAGCAACAAGGGTAGTCTTGGGACAAGTGTCCCCCTTTCCACTTTGAGAGAGAGGACTTGATAAATGCAAAAGCAATTAAATAAATGTGGTAATTTATCATTGGACCCCTTTTAAGCCTGGCCAATAGGATTCAAGCACCTCATGAAGGTAACATGGGTAGGGTCTTGACATGTGTCCTTGCTGCCTCTCTAGGCTTGGCTCACCTTGAGTGTGTGAGTGTGTTTATCTCTCTACCCCCTAGGAAAAGGGCTCACCCCCCCTCTTGTAGGGATATTTTTGACTTGCTTTGATCAAGCACCTTAGTCATCACAAGCATGACTAAGCACTTGGACTAGGGGTGCAAGCATCTCAAGCAAGCATGTCCAAGCACCTCAAGCACCTTAGTGATGCAGCAGGTCAAGCACCTCAAGAACCTTAATCAAGCACCTCAAGAATGACAAGCACCTCAAGCACCTAATCAAGCACCTCAAGTAGGACAAGCATCTCAAGCTTGGGCTGGGTTCCCACCTCAAGCTCAGCCCTAACTTAGGTCAAGGACTTTTAACACTAACCTTTGGAGGTCTTTAATGAAAGCTAACCATAAGGTCTTCTAAGCTCCATTGGTAGCCTTACTCTTTGACAGACCATGTCTCATTTGAGCCCCTTTACCATTGGCCCCTTGTTGAGATAGATCTGTAAGAACATGTCTATATTCTACCTCTTATTTCCATTTATCTCTCCCATATTAAATGATCAATTCAATATGAGAAAGTCTTTTTGGAATAGGTAGATATTAGATTTTATGACATTTCCTCTCTCTTGAAATCATAATCATCCTCAACTATGAGGTAGAAGAGATAAATTCTTAGTCATTAGTCTACGTTACTTAGCGGGTAGAGGGTCCCTTTTTGTTAGGAAATAAGACGTAGCTAAATAGATAATTGAGTAGATTACTTAATGGAGAGAGACAGATTTACATACACGAGATTATAGAGTAGAGAGAGAGAGAGAGAGTACACACAATATACGTGGTTCACCCAATGTGGGCTACGTCCACGAAAAAGCAGCCACTCAATGGCTTTAGTACTTCAAAACAAGAAGTAGTTTACAAAGAGATTATACCCTTTTGGAGCTCCCGCATTGCTTTCACTCTCACCACCTCACACCCATCTTGTTGCATCAACTTCACACTATGAAATGTTGTAGAAATGGCCTCCTTTTATAGGCCAAAAGGGTTGCCCTCTCTTATGAGAGGCAGCCATGTGTATCTGCCCTTGTGTGAATAAGTCCAAATCGGACCCTCCAATTTGCCTATGTGTGGCCGCCCTTGTGTAGACAAATCCGCTTTTTGAATTCGGCCACCGGCCCATTGAATTCGGCC
Organism: Adiantum capillus-veneris; assembly: GCF_014529385.1. Taxonomy (NCBI): domain Eukaryota; kingdom Viridiplantae; phylum Streptophyta; class Polypodiopsida; order Polypodiales; family Pteridaceae; genus Adiantum; species Adiantum capillus-veneris. Next base: position 55,161,070 of record NC_140931.1, read on the forward strand.
ACCCGGTCACCGGCCATTTGACTTCTTCCGACCACCACGGCCACCCACCGGCCAACGGCCAGCCGACTGCTTTCCTGTCGCCGTCCGGCCATAATATTCCGGCCCCTGATTTTTGCCGTGAAAATTTTGGTTTCGGCGAGTGATTTTTATTTCCGGTGAGTGATTTTCCTTCACGCACGATGGATTCTCCTCATAATGGGGGCCTTACAAATGTGCGCTTTTACCAGAGAAAAATTACAAGGGGTAAATCTGGCTCCATACTTACACTTTTTACCCTAATGTACATCATTCCAATATGGATGACTAATCCATTTTTTGGTGCTTGGGAGACATAGTCTTCCGCATCATGTAAGCTTCCTTTAGAGTCCATATCATAATGCAAAGAATAAAATGCAAGTTCTACTTGTTGTTTTTTGAGAGACCGTTCGTCAAACCAAACCATGATTCTAAGCATTAGCATACTTACTTATATTTTGTGCAGCAATAAAATAGAACTACTCTTATAAGACAAAAATATTGGTCATTAAAAAGAAATTTGTACATTTGCTTACTCTAATGTAGCATTGTAAGCATTGATAAGGTTCATACTATCCTTAAGTTGTACTCCTTACATACATTTTAGCATCTTCAAAAGGATAGTTTTGAACTTAATAAGATACCGACGGATAATCTTACCATGTCGCAGTACCTTATCTTCATGTCGAAGGACAGCTTCGGGTTGTAGCACCTCTTCATGATCTTCTACTTTGGGAGGGTCTTCAATAATTGGTTCACTTGGTGGCTCTCCTTTGTAGGGCTTAAGTAGACTCACATGAAAAGCATTGTGTATGAGCCAATGGTTGGGCAATTTAAGTTGGTAAGCCATCTCGTTGATTGGCTTCAAAATTTGAAAAGGGCCATAGAATCTTTTTTCTAGTTTAGCATAATACTTTTGATGGCCCGTAGGATTTTTGCCCTTCGTTTGCCTTAATCGAGCCTTGGGGAACTTGAGTAAGACCCAATCGTTTTCTTTGAACGTTAATGCCCTTCTGTGCTTATCGGCAACAACTTTTTTCCTTTGTTGAGAGATGGATATAGCCTCCTTAATCTTTTGAAAAGATTCTTGTAGGTCACGGCTATACTCATCAGCAGCGAAGATATTCCCATGTACCTTAAGTATCAAGGGACTTTTAGATCTTCCCTCAATGATTTCAAAAGGTGCTTTTCCTATAGAAGTATGTACAGTATTATTGTATGCATACTTTACAAGAGGTAAATACCTTTCCCATTGTGAGCATTGATCTACTTCTGTAACATAAGTCTTTAGTAGATCAAGTATTGTAAGATTGGCTATCTCACTTTGGCCATCCGTTTGTGGGTGATAGGCCGAAGAGAAATTCAATCTTGTACCTAAACTTTCAAAGAGACCCTTCCAGAAATTACTAGTCATTCTATGATCTCTATTTGACACGATGGATGTTGGCAATCCATGGTGTTTGAAAATCTGAGATATGAAGAGAGTAGCCATTTGGTGTGCCTTAATAGTCTTTTTGATAGGAATAAAGTGTGCTTGCTTGCTAAACCTGTCAAGTATTGTCCATATCTCCGTATTCCCATGGATAGACTTGGGTAATCCAAAGATAAAATCCATGGATATACTCTCCCATGGTGAATTAGGGATTGTCAATGGTGGCTGGAGTAATCTAGGTTGCTTCCCTCTATCATACTTAGTCTTTTGGCATAATACACATTTGGAAACATACTCTTGTATGTCCACTTTCATGGTAGGCCAATAGAAGTATGTCTCTACTCCTCGGAGAGTAGGTTGAATACGTATATGCCCCGCATAGGGAGGATCATGGGATTCAAACATGACTTTCTCACAAAGGGAATGGGTAATACATAGCCTATTGCCATGGAGAAGATAACCATCCTGCAAGGTGAAAGGTTCCTCTTTCTTCCCCAAAGCAAGGGCTGACATTACGTCTTTAAAGTCAGGGTCAGTAGCATACTGATCTATCATAGAAGATAGATCATTGTGAGTATCTATTGACACTGCATTAACCTTTGGTCATCGTGAAAGTGCATCAGCCACTTGATTGTGCTTACCAGCAATGTGAGCAATATGAAAATTAAATTGCAAAAGAAAATTTGCCCACCTCATTTGTTTGTCGGAAAGCTTGGTCTGCATCATGAAGTACTTGAGACTTTGATGGTTGTTTCGTAGAATAAATGGAGTCCCCAATAGATAGTGCTTCCACATGTCTAGGGCATGAGTAACAGCTAAAAGCTCTTTCTCATAGATGTGTAGGACACGTTCATTTGTGTTGAGCCTTCGGCTCTCATATGCTATGGTGTTCCCTTCTTGAAGCAAGACTGCTCCAAGGCAATCACCACAAGAATCACATTGGACCATAAATGGTTTTGAGAGATCCGGAAGCATGAGGATTGGTTGGGAGGTAAGCTTCTCTTTGAGCTTGTCAAAAGCATTTTGCTCCTTAGCAGTCTATGAATACTTAATGTTCTTTTTTGTTAAGCAATGGTCCTGCTATTTGAGATAATTTTGCTATGAAGCGTCTATAGTATGCACACATACTTATAAAGCTTCTTAGGTCATGTAGATTCCTTGGATTATGCCATGCTTTTATTACCTCTAACTTTGATAGATCCATTCGGATACCATCTTGAGAGATAATATGACCTAAGTATTGAATCTTTTGGAGGAAAAATTATCTTTTCTTTTGGATGAGAAGAAGATTATTCTTCCTTAGCGCTTGACAAATCATTGTTATGTTCCTCCAAAGACTTGGAGTAGATGATAATATCATCGAAGAACACTCCAGTGAATTTACAGTAAGGTCTAAAGATCTTCTCCATTAGACGATTGAACGTGGCTGGTGCGTTGGTCAAGCCAAAAGGCATGACTAGATATTCATAAAGACCGGACGTTGTACGAAACGCGGTCTTTAGGATATCTTCATCCACTATCCTTATTTGATGATAGCCACTTTTAAGGTCAATAATACTGAAGTAGGTAGAGCCTTGTAGCTTATCAAACAGATCTTCTACCCAAGGCCCGGGGAATCTATTTTTGATAGTCATATGGTTTAGTGCACGATAGTCCACACACATACGGTATGTTCCATCTTTCTTTTGCACTAAAAGAACGGGAGAACAAAAGGGAGAGGAGCTAGGCCTCACCATACCTTTGTCTACCAATTATTGTACTTGCCTCATGATCTCCTCCTATTGAGCTTGAGAAACTCAATAAGGAGGTTTGTTAGGCTGTGAGCTTGCTGGGATAAGCTCAATGGGATGGTCATCATCCCCTCGTTTTGAAGGTAAGTCCATAGGGATATCATCATTGAACACATCTTGGAATCCTTTTAGAAAATTAGACAAGTCTAACTCTTCTTGATTCCTACCATCTACTTTTGATAAACATTAGAACCTTTTTGAGACTCTTTGACAAAAATCATGTACGCAGAAACTGAGCTCTTCATTGATTTGTCAAAAACAGGAAGATTTACAAGTGGAATAGTGCGACCGGGCTCATTAGCATCTATATACATATTCTTGTCCCTGTAAAGTGAAGTAAATTCTCCTTTCAGGAAACTTTATGTTGGCAGCCATGCGGTCGAACCATGGTGCCCCTAGGATAGCATCCTCATGTTGGAGAGGAGAGATGAAGAAGTCTTCTTTGTCGACATAGCTTTGAACATGAAGCCTCAACTTCCCAATCAAGGGAGTAACAGAGGCTTGCTGTCCCTTGAAAGCTGCATCAGTCATTACAGTATCTCCCATCTCGAAAGCTTGAATGCCCAACTTGGTGGCCAACTCCGTTGATATGAAGTTGTGAGTAGAGCTAGGGTCAAACAAGATGAAGGCATCATGCTCTCTTATTCTTCCACATGCATAGGAGAGAGCTGCTCCTTTGCAATGAACATCCTCTTTTGGAGCTTCGATGGCGGAAGCTCTAGGAGTCCCATCGCGAGCATTTTTTTTGGGGCAAGAACGGTAGGTATGTCCTCCCCTCTTGTATTCCCTAGGAGAATAGCCATAGCTTTCATCAAAAGAGGAGGAAGGTGAAGAAGAAGGAGAAGAGGGTGACCTCTTCCTTGCCCTTTTCTTCCTTGGTTTCCTCTCTTCCCGTTCAGAGTGGCAAGGAGACGGCCGGACTATGGTTTGAAGATTTCCTCTTGGGAGGTGTTGGCAATCGCCTAGACCGCCGTCTTCTTGGAGCCAAATCTTCATATGAACTTAGGGATTCAGTGCTTTCTCGTTCCTTGGATTCCTCCTCTTGAATGGGAGAGAATCTTCTTTTGGGAGTCTCTTCAAGAGACCTCCTAAGCTCTCTCTCCTATTTGAAGAGGAAGGGTTATCCCATAAGCACGAAGTTGTTGAGTAACTTCGGCTTGCAAGGTAGGGTTACCCATGGCTTGCTGCAACCTAGTAATAAGGTAGTTAACAAACATGGGGGCACCATCATTAGCACCTTCACGTGCAAAATCAAAGCTATCAATGTTCATTCTACTCTCTTGATTATGGTTGGCCATGTTAATTAAACTTATATGTTTGTTTAATGTACTTTTTGGCAATTCAAAACTTCAGTTGCTACTCCTCTTAGCCTTTGAAAATTTCGGCCCTAAGGTATCTATACCCACGGCTGGAATTTGGTTAATTATAGAGAGTAGTGAGGTGAGTCTAATATTGCAGCATTGCCGAGGGATAGCTCCTTTCAGACTTCTTATGGCTCAATAATGGTAAAGCCGTAGGCAAGTCTAAAGAGACTCCATTATTAAGACCAAAGCTCCCGAGGTGTGCACCATACCCCACATAGTGGGCTGCAACAAAACCGTTACTAGATCCCAGTCCCACTTACCCTAATATAATTAACAAAACCAACCATTTATAGGCTACTTAAGGACATCTCTTCTTAAGCAAGAAAAGAGAAACCAAATGCTCTGATACCAATGTAATAGAAATGGCCTAATAACTTGTAGAGTAGCGGAATTAAGAGAAAGTGTTTGCTGAAATTACTATGAGAGCATAATGGGTGAACTTCATTAATGGTAGCAACATAAACATAACAATTAATTAACTAGACATGAACAATACTTTTGCATGAGAGAGAATTAGAGAACATTACAAAAATTGAGGACCGGATTTATGTGGAGCCGGTCCCCCCTCCAATAGCATTTGTATTATAGATTCTCCCATTAAAGGAGACTTGGTACAATACAATCTTTGTGTTCTTTTTGACCTAAGTGATGCTATGAAGATGGAAAGCTTCATGCACCACTAGCATAGCATAATCTTTGAAGAAAGCATTAACTGGACCAAGCCTCAATCCCAAGACCTCAAAAACCTTCGAAGGTGGAGAGAGCTAGCAGGGAGTGAGGATAGGGAAGAGGAAGAAGAAGTAGTATACCAGAAAGAGCTATTCCCTTACTTATCATCACTCTTCTTTAGCATAGCATAATAGCTTAGTAATGATGAAGATGAAGAAGATGGAAAGCTCAAGCTTTGAAGCGTGTCTCTTGGTTGGATTTCACTCCATAGCCAAAGAGGTTAAGTGTAGGCTCACTCTTCTCAAGGAGGTTAGAGAAGGAGATGGAGCTCTTGCACTTGCCAACCACATAATGAGAGTGAATGTGAGAGTGTGTGGGTTAGTATACCTTGCAATCTAGGCCCATGCTTCCTTGGTCAATCCCCTCTTTTAGCACTCCTAGGCATTTTATTGGACCTCCTCAAGCCTGGCCAATCACAGCCTTAGTGCATATCAAGCAACAAGGGTAGTCTTGGGACAAGTGTCCCCCTTTCCACTTTGAGAGAGAGGACTTGATAAATGCAAAAGAAATTAAATAAATGTGGTAATTTATCATTGGACCCCTTTTAAGCCTGGCCAATAGGATTCAAGCACCTCATGAAGGTAACATGGGTAGGGTCTTGACATGTGTCCTTGCTGCATCTCTAGGCTTGGGCTCACCTTGAGTGTGTGTTCTCTCTCTACCCCCTAGGAAAAGGGCTCGACCCCCCTCTTGTAGGGATATTTTTGACTTGATTTGATCAAGCACCTTAGTCACCAAGCATGACTAAGCACTTGGACTAGGGGGTGTTCCTACAAGCATCTCAAGCAAGCATGTCCAAGCACCTTAGTCATGCAGCAGGTCAAGCACCTCAAGCACCTTAATCAAGCACCTCAAGCACCTTAATCAAGCACCTCAAGCAAGACAAGCATCTCGAGCTTGGGCTGGATTCCCACCTCAAGCTCAACCCTAACTTAGGTCAAGAACTTTTAACACTAACCTTTGGAGGTCTTTAATGAAGCTAACCCTAAGGTCTTCTAAGCTCCATTGGTAGCCTTGCTCTGACAGACCATCTCTCATTTGAGCCCCTTTACCATTGGCCCCTTGTTGAGATCGATCTGTAAGCACATGTCTATATTCTACCTCTTGTTTCCATTTATCTCTCCCATATTAAATGATCAGCTCATTATGAGAAAGTCTTTTTGGAATAGGTAGATATTAGATTTTATGAAATATGTAAAGTACCACTTCATTCAGGATGTGCTTGAGGACAAGCATATGGAGCTTGTGAAGATGCACATAGATGATAACCCTGTAGATCTTCTCACCAAAGGTTTAGCTACTTATGGGCGTGAGCTAGATAGGCTACTCTAACATGATTGTACATACTTATATATTTTATACCCCATACTTAAAGGCACATTGGCCTTTAAGTGGGAGGTTGTTGGGGTGGTAAAACTTAATGTGCTAGCCCTAAGTAAGTTCTCAACTAGACGATAACACCGACCATTACATGCGTTTGCCCATGATAATGTATTGTTTGTCAACCTTGGCAAAACCAAGGTTATGGTATTCAATACCACACCGCAATGGGTTAGGAGATCAACACCCACATTTTCTTATGGCCAGGAGTCAGTGAAGTATACAGATGCATACACTTTACCTTGGGATAGCCTTTAGTGGTCCAGTGTTTTCATCGAGGAGAGCAGTTGAGACGAGATTGACCAGAGCATATGCTACCCTAGGCAAATTAGAGAGGATGTGTTCGAAGGTTTCGTTCCAAGAACCTCAAACAAATCTATGGCTCTTTGATACTTTAGTGGCATTAGTTATACTTTATGGAGCCCAGATATGGGTACATTCAATGGACCACAATAGCAGATCTGGTAGCACTGATGGGTGGAGATGTATGGAGAGGCCTTTGGTTTCTATGATCTCTTGGATGATAAGAGTTAAGGCTTTAGTACCACATGAGATTATCAGAGCAGGGCTGGCTGCATCTTCACTTGTGGTCGAGGCACTCACCATATCAGTTTCTTTTTTGAACAATTTATGGGACCTCCCTAGACACATATATGCTCGTTTAGCTTTTGAGTCTTCCCGACAGCTAGCATTGCAGGGGGATACTACTCATTCGTATGGAAAGATAACATCATGGTTTTAGTTGCACGGTTTCAATATGGATAGATTGCCTAGTATTCTTTGGATGGTGCACCAGAGGACTTGGATTTAGCCGACAGGAGAGTGGGCATGAAGATGGCTTTTTGTAGAGATAATCTTCTCCATCTAACGGAGGACGGGTTTGTGACTAGACCTAGTTACATGGAAACACATTTATCTCGGGGGATACGGTGCGCTATTGGTCACCTACGCACCTCTTCACATCAACTTGAGGTCAAGACTCGCAGGTTTAGGGGGATATCTACAGAGGATAGGATATGACAGTTATGCCATTTGGAGCTTGAGATAGAGCTACATTACATATGTCACTGTTTTGTATATCATGAGATACAGGGGCGATTTCATTGACTTTGCTGCTTTGGAGATCAGGAGAGAGACAATCTCAAGGTAGATTACAAAATTCTTTAGACCACCTACTGGAAGACAGAGGGGCAGACCACACAACAGAGCCCAGAGGCTACTGAGCTAGGGAGATCCAGACGCCCACAATTGGGGGTACTTCACAACATTGACAGAGATTACAGTAGATGATATGGATCACTTTAGCTTGATAGTAAAGGTACTTACCATGGCGGACATTGACAATATTCTATAGTGAACGATACAATACATCCTCGGACAGCGCCCGATGCTGGACATCCTCGAATAATAGAGCCCAATGCCGGATATCCTCGAACATTGATGTTCATACACTCGGATTGTACTACCCTAAACAGTTGTGAACCATGATAATAGCTATTTAGCTTTTATTTTTATTTATTTCATTTTAATTTGGGAAAATTACCAAAATACCCCTCTAATTTGTGGAAATTCCCAAAATACCCCTCAAATTTCAAAAATTCCCAAAGTACCCCCATAATTTGTCATAAATTTTCAAAATGCCCTTCAAATTTTCCAAATTCCCAAAATACCCCTGATTGTGAGAGTAAATTCTTCAAAAACAAAAAATTTGTAGCTTTTCATAAGAAGAGTGATTGTCTACCATACAAGATGCTAAAACAAAAAATTGAGTTGGTTATGTAGGCTTTGGAGATGAATTTCTTCAATATTTTTAGACATAATTACCTTTTTTTTGGGAGGTGATTTGCAAAAAATTACATGCGCTTATAAGCACTAAAAAACCGATCTCAATTGTCAAACAAGAATAAAGATTAAAAAATCTTGAAGATCCAACGAAAATAGATACAAGGGTATTTTGGGAATTTTTGAAATTTGAGGGGTATATTGGGAATTTCCAAAAATTATAGGGGTATTTTGGTAATTTTCCCTTTTTATTTTGTACCGAGACAGTTTGGTCTCTCACTCTCATAGAGATAGAGCGTGTTTAGGGATTAGGGTTTGAGCCAGTTTTTCTGTAGGAGAATGGCGTCTCGCAAGGTTATCCGCCGCCTGGGGGCCCTACTGCATCCTTCAAGAGGCTTCTGCCACAAGCAGGAGCTCGGTGATCAATTGCATCCGCGATCATCCAGTCAGCTGCTCACGGCCTTGGAGCCGCATGTCACAAGTTTCGGGAAGGAAATTTTTCAAGGCCTCATGGACGTGTCCTGTTTAGAGAAGGAGGTCTGGAAACAGAAACAGAAAGAAATTGAATATCAAAAGGAGGCCTGTAAACAGAAACGGAAAGAAATTGAGTATCAAAACAAGCTGATCGCATATGTGGAGGTAGACCTCCTTAGATCCAAGGGTTTGAACAATACACGTGGGTTGTTCGAGAGAATGCAGGAGGTCCTTGCAACATATGCACGTGCTAAAGGAAACAAAGCTTCCATTTTGTGGGAAAAAATCCTCAAGTGGTCTCCGGACTTGGCTGCTTGCGTAGAGAAGCACACCAATATTCCACCGCAAGATGTGCGGAAGCAAGCAGCACACTGTCATACTATATACAACATTCTTTCGCAGCACGTGCATGCAGGTAAAGAATTGGCTGAACTGCAGGCCGCCAATGGGAGAATTTATTTTCATAGAGGGCCTATGTCGCATGAACAGGTCCAAATATTTCTCTGTATTGGAAAGGCGGGGAAGTTTGACATTGAAGATGACCCGTCTACCAGGTACACCTGCTACTCTTGTTGCTTTTATTTGTTTATTGTTTGAACGTTGCCTGTATTCATTTTATATATATTGATTGGACAGGCCGTGCTGAAGAGTTCAGATGTGGGGTACTGTTTGTCTGGAGCTTCTGAGTTATTTATGGCCTACAACGTTGTTTATCCGCCCTGCTGAAGAGTTCAGATGTGGGGTGTTGTTTGTCTAGAGCTTTTGAGTTATTTATGGCCTACAACGTTGTTTATCCGCCCTGCTGAAGAGTTCAGATGTGGGGTGCTGTTTGTCTGGAGCTTCTGAGATATTTATGGCCTACAACATTGTTTATCTGGGATGCAGCGATTTTTGCTAGTATGTAGATCTGTTTGAATGTGGTCATGGTACGTATGATACTGTACATGAGACTATGGGCTCGCTGTAGAGTGATGAGGACTTTTTTTGGTTCTGATGATGTTCAGTGATGCGTAATGATTTATGTTGAGGACAGGTAGTCCTCAGGGTACATTATGCAGGTTGTGTAGAGAGGATACAAAATGTAAAAGCCTGGTTGCAGGTGTTTACTGTTAATCCAATGAGCTGTTTATTGTCTGAGTGCTTGAAGCTATATACCTGGATGGTTATATGGGACTCTGTGCTGCTTACTTGCTGCTGTCTGCTCTCTAGGATATAGTTTCTCAATGCCTGATAACAAAGGCTGTTTATTTTAATTATGTGTTTAGTTCTTGTTGTTTTTAACCATGCCGGACTATGTACTGTTTGCTGAACACTTTGAGGGCATTATACGGAGGTGTATTATACGCATATGATTGTGAAAGTTGGTGTGTTGGTTTATGATCTTTTAGTGTGTATGGTAATAGGTTATGTAGTCATACAAGGACACACACACATGTATCTATACATATGTGACACTTTGAATCCCATTTTACCTCGAAAACTTCCTCTAGCTCAGTTGTGGTGTGTATGTATGAGGATTCAAATATGAAATTTGAGCTTGAATTTTGATTTTGATGCTCAAACAAGAGTTACTAGATTTCAAGTCTTCTTGTAAACAATTTCAAGGTTTGTCACTAACATCACATATTTTTCAACAAAAATAATTTCCTGCACCTATACAGCATGCACTAGATGTCTTGCAAGAGTCAAAATCCTCTTCATGTGAAAATGCTTGTTTGGCGAGCTAACCATTCAGGTGTGTGTGGTTTGTTGAAACATCTGCCAACTAATACCATTATAAAGTAAGCTCTTGTTTACTCCCCCCTTTGTCCTCGTTTACTTTTCAGCATTCGACTTCCTCAGTCGCCCCTGCTTTTGTGCCCGCACTTCCTCGTCCATAAGTGACACTGAGGAAGTCAAGGGATCGACGATGGGAGTGTAATCCGCTGTTGATGCATCCCATCGGAAAAAAGAACAACCTGTATGACAGATAGGTTTGGTGTGAGCAAGTATGTGGCCCGGTTTAAAATACATTACCGGTTTTTGGCAGACATTGGCCACTGTCACCAAGCTGCCTTAGGTTTATGGTTTTCATTTGAATGGAGGAGCTACATGAAGTTTTCGTGGACCTGGGTAATAGAGACACATAGGCCAAGAATAGAGACACATAGGCCTAGCCACTCATTGCAATAAAACTCTAAGCATCTACGAAAAAGGGGGGCTCTCCATCATCCGCGCACACAAAGCCTCAATCTCTATTTCTATGGATGGCATCTCTCTGAATGAAATCACATGGATACAAAGCAAGGGAATCTCTCTAGTTGCAATCACTTATCCTTACTCTAGGTCCCCTTTTTTTCATCGTGTGTGTGAAGAATCAATCTCTATTTTCGATGGATGGTTTCTCTTGGAAGGCAATCACCTACACTTGCATCTTATAGGCATGTGGCATTATGCAAGATGCTAATGCTACCCGTCAAAATTAATGATGATATTGTTTGCTAGGGGCTATTGCAAAGAAACTATGTTTTGGTACTGCCTAGGTCGACATGTTTGCCAAATATGTACTTTAGAAAGCACAAAAAGTGCTTGAGGAGGTTCCTCTGAGGGGTTCTATCTTGACGCACACCAATTGCAAGATATTCCCAACAAGGGTATGACTCCTTTTAATAGATGCAAAACGAGGGCGCCTCTCTAGTTGCAATCACCTATGCATGCATCTTGAAGGGATGTGCTAGTATGCAAGATGTTGATTTGGGCAAAAGAATTGAGGATGATATTGTTAGTTAGGGGTTGTTGATAAAGAATGACGTGCTTGGAAATGCCTTGACTGACATGTTTATTAAGTGTGGTAAACTTTAAAAATCACAACAAGTGCTTGAGGATCTTCTTATTTGGAACATCGTCTCTTGGAATGCAATGATTGCGGGATGTTGTAGAAAGAGGAGGGGAGAAGAGGAGAAGTGTGTGTGTTAGGAGCAAGAGAAAGAAGGCATGGGGCCATCCAAGGAGGGGGGAGGCCTCATGTGTAGAGTTACGAATACGGCATGAGATTGATTTTTATTTTATTTTTTGGGGGGTGGGGGATATTCCTACCTATTGGACTTTTTTAAAGATAGAGCCTGTAGTAGGTGCACCATTAGTACGTCAGTAAGTTGCTCCAATTTTGAAGTGCATTTTATTAGGAGGAATCTTAAAAGATACCCTCTTTGTGATCAAAGTGAAAAAGTAGAGGCCTACTAGGTGTCATAGGCAGATGGCAAGCAACTTGTGGTAGGTGGACGGTGAGGGAAATTTTACAAAGGAGGCAGGTGGCAGTGCACAAGAGGACATAGCTGGCAGCAAAGGCGAGATAGCTACCACGTGACCAAAAGTAGAGCGCGAGAGCAGATGGAGATTTTTTAAGAGAAGAGTGTATTTGGAAAGGGCTCTTGAAGATGACATATATATTCCTGAACCTTTCTCGAAGGAAGCATTAGATCCATTGTAATGGACTCATATTCTAGAAACCTTAGATGTGTGTGCTATCTCAGATGGTCCCACAACAAAATTCTATGATAAGGATGGATATGATGTGGTTTTGTGTTTTATGGTCAATACAATCCTAGGAAAGGTTTCCTCAGAACATCCCAGGGGTGATAGATTGATCAAACAAGAGGTTGAAGAGTTCTATGACTCTTCGAGCATTTTGCACGAGAGGAAGACGTAGACAATGAATGCTCTGATAACTTGAGTGACCAAGAAGAAACGATAGTAGACATCCGGTTTTACAAATTTTCAACCAAAAACCTAAACGTCTATTTTGAAGATCCATTTTTTGTACTTATCGTAGATATGGTGATGCCATGGAATTATATGAGAGTCTTTATGAGTTTAGTTTGTGGCCTTTTTAGCTTGGTATGTTAGGCACATGTACATGTGGGTCAAGTCACCCAGCTAGTAGGTCAGCCGATTATAGGGGCAAGTGTGTGCAGTTTGAATTTTTTTTATATGCCCCTATCTATGTATATGAGATGTGAGTTTTAAGCAAGCACTGTGGTATCTTATAATCAAATTTTGTAGTTTTTTTGTCGTTATAATTCTTTTGCCCTCAACTAACTTCTCTCTATGTAGTAGTGCTATATAGCCTGTTGTTTGCATCAATTTTTCACATAGTAATGCATAGATTCAAACATTGACATCTTCAAAAAAATTGTTGTAAAAAAATTAGAAATTTTTTTAACCTTGAAAGCATCCCTTTTGGATTTGTTCTTTAGAAGCTATAGTATGTTCCCTGCAGGGTACATGATATGGTAGCCTACATGCAATTTGATCTAGAGCAAGTTGTGAAAGCTTACATGCTTTGTGACATATGTAAAATTTGAAATTATGGTTTTTCAAAATGGAGAAGATCTTTTTTTCAAGTGCATTGGTTGGTATGTGGTGTAAATCCATGCTAGGGAAGGTGCTTCTTCCTAGTTTCCATGGTGGTCTTCTAAGTTGGCATATGCTTGTAAATTCCCACGGGATCACTTGTCTTTGACTTGTGGTTTTGTGGAGTTATTTTGATATGGTTTGTGGTGATGAATTTTCATATTGAGGACTATTGGGATACATTGTTGTAGAGGTGCCCCTTGTTCTTGTTTTCTTAACAATGTTTTGATGCCCTCCACCGCAAAACTCTTTCACGTGACCTTCAAGTTATAGGTTTTGATTGATGTGATAGCAGAATTTCCAAATTTTTATGGTAATGTAGGCGAGGATGTTGATGCATTCATTGAAAAGATGGAGTTTTCTTGTTTGATTACAAATCAAGAAGATCCATTGGTTATGTTGAATATATATATACTTTTTGCTTGAAAGAGAATGCAAGGACATGGTACAATGAATATAAATTGTAGTTGAAATCATCTCGATCTCCATGGTGATTACTGACAATGCAATTAAGAAGGATTTTCTTGAGAGGTTTAAGAAGGTGAGGATCTAGAGAAGGTAGGTATTTGTGTCAAGAGCCTTATGCAAGGTGAACATGAAACAATGGATATGCATGTGAGGTAGTTTAATGAGTTATGGAGAAAATATTGTAATGTTTTAAGAAATGGGTCCTCCTCTTATGCTTGAATTGACCATGTTTATGCGAATCTTAAGGGCTGATTTGAGATTCAAAGTTGAGCTAAAAAGGTGGCTTACATTTGAGGATGTAGTAAAGGTTGCAAAGCATGAGGAATGGACACTAGAGAGATTGAGAGGGCTTGGATTGCATGTGATGTGAAGCCAAAGGTTTCTCCATGCATTGATGTATATACAAAGAGAGCCTCTAATTCAATATTATATCATGGTGTTTCTCTTGCAAAAGAACAACAAGCATATAATGAGGAGAAAGATGTTAAGAAGAATGTACAAATCATGTCATCCTTGTTGTCTTTTCCACTTAATGGTGCTTCACATGGCAAAGATGATGTTTCGATGGATGTGAAAATGAATGGAAAGGAAAAGAATGAAATTAGTGAAGTTCCAAAAAGGATCACGATGAGAATCAAGATATGGATACCATAAATGTCATGTCTACTAATATGCACGTGCATTGGAAGAGGAGCTTGTATGATGCTAAAGTGGATATAGATTGTCCCTCTCCTTTATGTTTTAGTTGAAAAGGACTTGCACATCAACAAAGCTTTTCATGTGCAAGAGGATTATACCCAAGAAGAGGCTTCTCAAGTATATTGTATGGTTGGTTCTACGACAAAAAAATGATGCTGCTATTGAACATGCTGTGGACCTTGTAATGAGGAGACTATCCATAAGTAATTTCATGATTCTATCTATGATGATGTAGGTATCCATGCTGTCAATGATGAAGTGCATAAGATGGTTCTTGAGGCTATGTGGGAAGCCATGGAAATGTAATTTGATGCGTAATGATAATATGGTTCATGGTAACTTTCTAGATCCTCTTTTGCTAAGGAGATTAAGCTATGTGTAGAAGATGTCTTACCTTTAAGCTGGACACTTTTGAAATGAATGAATTTTTTTAATGGGTGAAGAATATGATTTGGTTATGCATAAGTATATGATGATGCTTGATGAAAAGGTTGATGCCATTTTTAGGGGATGGTAAAGGATGATGTACATGATATGATGAGTGAGGAGACTTTATATATGGTATTTGTGAATACTATATTTCCAAGGGGAAATAGATGGCATATATATTCCATGGTTTGAGGTCGGAAACATTAACTTGGGTGCTTTAACTTTATGAAGTTGTAGCATGTGTTTTATGGCCATTTGATCTAGGTGACCATAAATTGTTTGCTACTAATGAGCATGAATGTTCTAGTAGGCTTTGGGGGTTGGCAAACATGTTGCGTGCATTTTAATATGCGAGCTTCTATTTTTGTGCAGCCTACCTTGATCACAAAACAGAGAGAGAAGAGAGAGAGAGAGAGAGAGAGAGAGAGAGAGAGAGAGAGAGAGAGAGAGAGAGAGAGAGAGAGAGAGAGAGAGAGAGAGAGAGAGAGAGCAGTCCCAAAATGGCACCTCATGCAAAGCTTGAAAAATGGCATCACTTTTTATTTAAGAGTGAAAGAGAGAAGTTTTGTTGATTCTTCAAAATGTGTAGCACCTATTGGATCAAACAAAAATAAATTCAATCAATAATAAGATGGCCATCCCTTTGAAAATCCAAGTCAAAGCTCTACCTCATGCGACACACTTGCTATTCTGTGCCCTCATCCCCACCTTGCACACACACAGGTGGAGAGGTGCCTCCCCCAAACCCTATCCTTGCAACCTCTTTGTCCCAAAACTCTTCCCTCGTGGAGACACATATTGCGCCCTCTCCTTGGCCCCACCTTGCACACACACACGAGAGAGAGAGAGAGAGAGAGAGAGAGAGAGAGAGAGAGAGAGAGAGAGAGAGAGAGAGAGAGAGAGAGAGAGAGAGAGATTAAGCACCGGGAATAGAAAAAGAGGCAGAGGCTTTGATCAGGCGAGAGGGAGAGAGAATCTACTAAAGTATCTTTGATTTTCTCTTTTTTTTGGTTGTGGTGCAAACATACTACAATCCACATATTCCTATTAGACAAATTTTTGCAGATTCAATTTGTGTGCAAGTCTTATTTTATTCAATCGCACTCTGTAGCAATGGCTCACAATTGAGCTCAAAACCTTGAATGTTAGACAAAGACACTAGCCTAAACCATTGTAGCGCAAGAGGGGCATGCCTAGTATATGAGCCTTGCATGATTAAAAGAAATCACACTACACCTGCACCACCGCATGGCAGTCTCCTCATTCATGCAGCCTCCATGTTTGTGCAACCTCCTTTGCCACTTGCCTCCCTCACCAGGGCTACCACTTGTCATCACTTTGCCTTTTTCTATTTCATCCAAATGCATGTATCTTCCAAGATATTTTCTAATAAACCAATTCCCAAAATTTGAACCACATAACTATGTGCTTTTTCATAAGCAAGTTAATAATGAGGATACAAGCTTGTCAATACCACTTTGTGATTAATACAAGTTTACAATAGATATAGATACTTGGATTTGTTGATGTTAGATACACCTTACAACAAATCGACATGGTTAACTCTTTAGACTTGGAATTGTTAATCCTAGTCTTTACACTAGAGGTAAGACTCTACTGCTACAAGTCATGACCACAATCACTTTGGAGGGATGTATATGACCAACATTCTCCCAAAATGTTGATGATGATTAGGATGACAATTGGTAATGTATTTTCCCCTCTCACTCTAGCCCACCTTCTTCATTCCAACCACTACCTCTTCTTCTAAGGACAATCAGAATCATTCTCTGCTTGGCTCATAATAAGGTTCTTTCCACTCTCTCTCTCTCTCTCTCTCTCTCTCTCTCTCTCATGAAGAGTTTCAATCATAATAGATTGCATAATATTAATAATGTCTCCCTACCTCTATATCATGCTTGTGTCACACTAGAGACAACTAGAGACTAGGGCATATCACCATCCTTTATTATATGGGGACAAACTATGTGGAACCTTGGACATGCAAGAAAGAGGAGGAGTGCATAACTTGGTGGTTGTCATTAGTCCCATTGACAACACAATTATCTTGAAAAGACAAGAGAGGAGGAGGGCATAACTTGGTGGTTTTCAGTAGTGCCATTGACAACATACTTGAGTTTGAAAAGGCAAGAGAGGAGGAGGAGAGGAGGAGATAGATGTTGTCAATAGGGTAGTGAAACAATGGGTACAATGGCTACACAAGATTCTATGCAGGGGTAGTTGCATCCATGTCATGGGACAACCATGGATGTTAACCCAAAATGTCGGGAACTCAATTTTTGTTGAAGATGATGAAACAGGAAACGGAAGGAAGATAGCAACTCAGAGTAGGAAGAAGATGGAGAAGGAGAAGACAATGAAACAGGAAACAGAAGGAAGATAGCAACTTAGAGTAGGAAGAAGATGGAGAAGGAGAAGACACAGAGCTTGCGTACGAGATCTCTGTAGTCTATCTCTCTGTATTAGAATAATAGAGTATTTACAAACTCTGAGCTACAAAGCTTATATGAGACCCTAAGAGATAAGGTGTCCTTTCACACCAGATGTCTAGGGGGGAAAAACCAGTGGGACAAAAGTGCCCCTAGTGAAGCGCGTATACACACTAACACTACTACATGTCTACAAATCCCCCCTGTAGTGATAGTGTGAATCCGTACAAGGTAGCAGATCATCATGTGTATGAGAGTAAGCCCAAAGCTTTTCGGAAAGCTTCAAACTTTTCTCGTGATAACGCCTTCGTAAATAGATGTGCAATGTTATCCTATGTAGGACAGTAAGTTAGTGTGATCTCCCTTGCATGTAGCCTTTCCCTGACATAATGGTAGTGAACCTCTATGTGCTTTGTTCTTGCATGAAATACTAGATTCCTTGCAACTGCCATAGCACTCTGACTGTCAGTGAAAATGGTAGTGTGTGTCCGTTGACACTCACAAAGATTTGCCAATAACCTGCGTATCCATACACAATCAACTATTGTCGTGAAAGCTGCCTTGTACTTAGCTTCACAAGTTGATGTAGCCATTGTGGGTTGCTTCTTGCTTAGCCAAGATATACATGCATTTCCCAAGAAAAAACAATTCCCACTTGTGGAATGTCATGTGTCAAAATCACCAGCCCAATCTGAATCGCTGTAACCAAGAAGCTGCATAGAACTGTGCTTTCCATACATATCCCCCCTTGGAAAGAACATGGAAAGATTAGGGGTACCTGAAAGGTAACGAAGTATGCGCTTCACAGCCTGCCAATGATGCATACCTGGGCTGTGCATAAATCTGCTTTCTTGTGAAACCCCAAATTGAATGTCTGGACGAGTGTTGCCTGCCAAATATATCAAGCAACCAACCACTGCTGCGTAAGTATATACATCAAAAGGTTCTCCAGCATCGTGCATGCTCAACTTTGATCCAGTTTCTACGGGTGTAGAGATTGGTTTACAATTTTTCATACCAAACTTGTCCAAAATTTTATGCAAATATTTTGCCTACAACATGTATATGCCATCCTCTGATTGTACAAACTGAATACCCAAGTAATAATGTAGCAAACCAAGATCAGACATCTCAAAGGTTTTTCTCAAAGCATATTTAAACGCTTCAATTTCATCTGTAGTATTGCCTGTAAGAAGCATATCATGCACATAAAGTGTTAGCATAATGAGAACTCTATCTCTCTTTTTGACATACAAAGTACTTTTTGTTGGACTATTCTGAAATCCCTGGCCAATCAAATAAGTATGTATCTTCTCATACCATGCTCTTGGAGCCTGTTTGAGACCATACAAAGCTTTACGCAATCTACATACCTTTTGCTCTTGACCTTTTACAACAAAACCACTTGGTTGACTTACATAAACTTCTTCCTGCAAATCACCATTCAAAAAAGCAATTTTGATATCCAACTGATGCACTTTCCAACCATGATGAGCAGCAATTGCAACTAGTGATCTAATTGTGGACGCACGAGAAGTAGGAGCAAAGGTTTCATCATATTCTATGCCTTTCTGTTGCGCATAGCCTTTTGACACAAGCTTTGATTTGTATCTTTCAACAGTACCATCTTGTTTCCTTTTTACCTTAAATACCCACTTTGTACCAATAGGCTTTTTACCTGTAGGCAAGTCCATAGATCCCATGTATGATTCTTATGAATAGAATCAATTTCTTGCTGCATAGCATCTTTCCACCGAAAAAACCCTAAAGCTTGTTCAAATGAATCAGGCTCATCTGCATCACAAAGAGTGCTAAAGCAAGCCAAATCTACTTGCTCTCTGCCAAAAGTAGTACCATCACGTGTTTTTCGTGGTAACGGTGCATCCAACTTGCTATCCTGCAAAGTTTTTTGAACCCATTTAGGCAAGGTTCTTTCTTCCCTGAGAACTTCTTGCTCTTCACACACAATTTCCTCTACATCATGAGGTGTCACATGCTGATCAAAAGATTGATCAAGATTATCAACCTATTGTGATTCTTGATTCTCCACAAAAGAAGGAAGCAAACCTTCAAATACATCATGTGTCTGCATATGAGGTACATCAAAAGCAACCATAGGTTGAGCAGTAGTTTCTGCAAAAATTACATCACGACTTTCAAAAATCTTGTTTGTAGCAGGATTGTAAAGTATATAACCTTTACTTCCACTACTGTACCCCACAAATATACATTTGATTGCCTTATCATCAAGCTTCCCACGTAACTGTTGAGGGATGTGAGCATAAGCAAGACAACCAAAAACACCAAGATAACTGATTGAAGGTTTTCTGTCATACCAAGCTTCATATGGAGTAATGGTCTTCAAGGCACGAGTAGGACACCTGTTCAAAACATGTGTTTCACAAGCAACTGCCTCCATCCATAGCTTATGAGGCAAACTCTTAGCCTTGAGCATACATCTAGCCGTCTCCATTAAAGACCTGTTCTTCCTTTCTGCAACACCATTCTGTTGTGGTGTGTATGGCATAGTGCATTGGTGTTTAATGCCTTTCTTTCCCAAAAAATCCTTAAATGCACCTGACATGTATTCACCTCCTCGATCGGTACGAAGAGTCTGTACTTTGCAACCTGTTTCATTTTCAACCATGGCGACATAATGTTGAAAAATTGCAAAACACATCTGACTTTGCTTTGAGTGGATACACCCAACAAAACATCAATGAAGGTCACAAATTAAAGGCTGTTTCCCATAGATGGCGTCCTCATAGGACCACATACATCACTGTGTACAAGCTGCAACTTTCGTGTCCCTCTAACTGAACCATCCTGCGAAAATGCAAATCTGTGCATCTTTCCAAGAACGCAACCTTCACATACATGTCTTGGTGGCATCTCCAATAAAGACAAATCATGCACCATATTATGACGTTGTAAAGTCATCAAACTTCCATAACCAACATGCCCAAATCTAGCATGCCACAACTCAGCATCCTGCATGGCCTGAGTCTTTGTTTCTGCAATACATACCTGAATCTGCTTTTCATAACGATCTAGCACAAATAGTCCATTTTC
Source organism: Adiantum capillus-veneris (assembly GCF_014529385.1). NCBI lineage: Eukaryota > Viridiplantae > Streptophyta > Polypodiopsida > Polypodiales > Pteridaceae > Adiantum > Adiantum capillus-veneris. Next base: position 55,181,546 of record NC_140931.1, read on the forward strand.
CAGTGTACCTGTAGTGATAAGAGAATAACCATTCTCTCGATCTCGTACAACACATCTGTCATCCTCAAAAATGACCCGAAGACCATTTTTTGCAAGAGAGGATACAGACAACAAATTCTTCTTGATCCCTGGAACATATAAGACATCTGGCAAGCATAAATCAGAACCATCTGAAATGGTAATCAAAATCTTACCAACGCCTTTGATTGGATAAGAAGCATTATTTGCACATGTCACCTTCTTTCCTGCTGGAGCTGCATCCAATGAACAAAACAAATCCTTCCTTGAAGTAATATGCCTGGATGCACCACTATCAAAGTACCAAATCATTTGTGTCTCGTCAACACTGTAAGCAGAAAAATATGAACATACTAAGAAAGCATAAGAATCCTGCACAAAGTTTGCAGACTCTTCTTTAGCTGTAGAAGAATCACTAGAAGCTGAAACAACCAAACTTGACTCTTTCTTCTTTTCTTTAGCAATTCGCTTTTTACACTCACTAATGTAGTGACCAGGTTTCTTGCAGTAGTGACATTTACCTTTCTTCTTGGACTTGTCGGAATCACCTTTAGACTTCTCTGAAGTCTGTCCTGCACCAGACTTGGAGTGATGAGCACTCTCTTTACCCTTGTTTTTGTTTGTACAACAAGAGCATGATCCATACCATCCACCTGTAAAGACTTTTTCTTACGTGATTGATCCTCCTACAATAGCAAAAGCCACTAACTCTTCAAAACGAAGAGGCTCAGGATTAGCTCATAAAGACAGAGTCAAAGAAGTCTGAAAAGTCAAATAAGATGGTGGTAGTGAATTGAGTGTTTTGGAAACCAAGTCCTTCTCTGGAATCACTTCATCAATGCTAAGCAATTGCTCTTTAAGATCCTTGATTTTTGTAAGATGCTCGACGATATCGTCACCTTCGTCCATCTGTATTTTGTCAAGTTGTTTCTTCAAAAACTCTATTCTCGCAGCGTTTCTTCCTCCAAACATAGCTTGTAGAGTGTCCCAAGCATCCTTAGAAGTTCTGCAAGATCTGATATGTGGTGTGATTTTCCTCTTTATGGTTAAGGCAATCACAGCCATAGCTTGTGCATCTTTAGTATCCCATTTCTTTTGCTCTGGAGTGACTTGTAAGGGTCCTGCACCAACAGCTGCACCACGACCAGGCGTGGCAGGTGCAATGCTACCTGGAAGAACTTCATCTCCACAGACATAATCCCACAATCTTTTACCAACCAAAACATTTTTGGCCATAAAAGACCAAAGAGAATAGTTGGTACCATCCAATTTGTCTTCGGATGTAAACGCACAAAAAATCTCTTTCTCCGTAGATTGAGCCATACTGTGGATGCACACAAGAGAGCAAAAGAACCTCCAAGAGATTCACAAATCTCCTCTCCAATGCAAGCAAAACTCTACACAAAATCTCAGCACAAAGCTAAGACAAGCTGCTTCCCAAAAGAACTGTTTACTTGAAGAAAATCTATCAAAAAGCACACCCTCTTGATCTAAACGCCTCCAAAAAGTAACTTGTGCTACGCTGCTCATAACAAAATTCTGAGGGCTTGAACGGCTTCAAAAGGGGGGTAAAACCCTAGGTTGCCTTTTGAGAATACTCCTGGAACGTCGAGGATGCTCCCACGAGCAAATTTTTCGAAAACTGCCTGAAAACTGCGATTGCGCGCGCGGACGCAAAAACGCAAGTAGAGGATCTGGAAATCACCTTGCTCTGATACCAATTGTTGAAGATGATGAAACAGGAAACAGAAGGAAGATAGCAACTCAGAGTAGGAAGAAGATGGAGAAGGAGAAGACACAGAGCTTGCGTACGAGATCTCTGTAGTCTATCTCTCTGTATTAGAATAATAGAGTATTTACAAACTCAGAGCTACAAAGCTTATATGAGACCATAAGAGATAAGGTGTCCTTTCACACCGGATGTCCAGGGGGAAAAACCCAGTGGGACAAAAGTGCCCTGGTGAAGCGCGTATACACACTAACACTACTACATGTCTATAATTTTATGTGTGGCTGTTGTGGAAAACGTAGAATACAACCAACCAAAGATATTATGAATGCAATCTTCTTTGTGTTGTAGAGGTTATATTATTCTAGGAATCAACTCTCCTAACTTTCATGTATAGATTCTTTCAAATTTGTAGATTAAAACAACCCTAATTTTTCTCTTGTGGAAAATCAAGATAACCAAGTTTGCAACCTAACAATAGCTACGACAGTAATTGTACACAAGAAACCTGAATTTCTTCTAAAGAGATATTAGACCTTGGATATTAATAGTGTTTTTGGACAGAAATTTTAAAAGAAAATCCATGTTTTTTGAAGTTACTAATTTTAACTATACTGCCTATTATATTGTCAATATTTATATTATGAGTTGAAAAAGTCATAGGATAATAAACTTATTTTGTTTTTAATATTCTAACTAGCTGGCTTTGTAGATGATTTTGGGGTCGTAGAACTTGGAAAGAATAAAAGTTTTGTTCCATGCATTTGAGTTAGAAGCTTTTTACTAAATTGATTTATTTTTTACTTTTGGATTCTTGGCTACATCTTTTAGAATAAGAAATCTTTGGGATAAGTTGATTTACTGACAATCTTCTTCGTGAGTATCTTTAGTTAGATATGTAAACATGCTTTGTATGTACTAATGCACTTATATGGTTTTTGTTTTACATTGTTCAATACTATGCTTATCATATTTGTGCGATCGTATCGAAATCAATCTTGTGAATCGCCTCTTCTTAGCACAAAATTGACACACTCTTGACTCATTAATTATACTTTGGTGTGAGTTTGATAGGTGAAACTCTCTCTAGCTTGTACAAGGATTCTAATCAAGAATCCTTGATGTTTGGGTTGAGATTCTATCAATTATAGCTCACTCCACATACACATGCAAGTATATTTTTGGGCAGAGGAGATGTTCCAGGTATGTGCATAAAAAAGGTATTCCTTTTTCTACCTTTTCCTTATCAACATTATCTTATAAGTTGTGATGCAAATAATCTTGTAAGACATCAACTCATATTTTAAATTGAATGTTGACCGCTGGGTCAACAACACAGCATAACTCAAGTTTCGTACAAAAGTCTTATCTTTTGTGAGTTATGAAATGCTACAGATTATGGCTATAACGTCATTTGTAATGAGTAGTTATTCTAGTTTCAGAAGACGGGGTGCAATGGCACTTCCAGATTGTAAATACAAAGCCATTTGACCCTTTCAACCCCATTTTTTGGTTAAACCTAAGGTATCCTTAGTATATAAGGTACCTAGGTCATTTTGTAAAAAAGGACTTTTAATCATAATAAAAAATTTAGCGCTGCCGTCTACTGTGTGTGAGGACATAGATGACTCGCTACGCCCGGCTCGCTCAACACATTGGAGATCCGACTGCACCATTGTTGTAGGCTCGAGGAGAGCTACGTGACAACGCCAAGCATTCCACGCGAGACGAAGCGCACATGCCGACGCATCTACGAGCTATTTGTGGCCGTAAGTGTATCAAACGATGTCTGTTTTCTGCGTGCTAGTAGTCTATAGAATCATGGCAACATAAGCTACGCATAGGTACTCATAAATTTCAATTTCGAGCACTTTCAAAATTCTGCTCTGTCATCCTACGCGTTTTCCGCAGATGGGCTTTGAGTGTAGAAGCTTAGGGACAGGTGTATCCTAGTGAGGGGATGGTGTTCCTTAAGTTTGTATGAATCTGGCATGATTAGGTGAGTTATCTTCCGTATGTGTGTATGTGGCTAGGTGGTGTAGTTGAGGGCATTGAGGTTCTTGATTGTGGTTTAGTTGGCCTTCCAGAGTGTTGTATGTGTAGGATGGTCTCAGCCTGACAAGCTACAGAGATTTCCTCCGTGTGCGTATCGCGTCATCTTTGTCCTCGATTGACATTATGTTGATCTAGGTAGTGTTTGCATGCACTTCATGGATGTGTGAGTCGCCCGTCCAACATTGGCGCCGCTGCCGGGGACACAAGGACCTAAGTAGGTTTCCTACTAACACTCGTGTGATGGTTGCTTGATTTAGTTTCGGCTAAAGAAAGCGTTTTTCTTAAGTGGATCCGGAAGAGGATATTCCGCGATCAAGTGGATAGCCAGGAACCGTGTGTCTTGCCGAGGGTCTGTGACTAGATAGGTTTAGTTAGGATCTGTGGATTAGAGTAGTTGTTGGTGGTCAAGTGATTTGTGAGGTGATAAAAGCATTTACTAGTCCGTGTGTGGCAGTGAAGCGTTTTTCTACTCATAGATGCAAAACCCCATATGATTTGTAGGAGTAGCTTTAGGTAAGTGATCTGATTATGATCTAGAGCTATTCAGCACTGAATTATTTGCTTAAGTGCTTGATTGCATTTGAAATCATGGAAAAGTGTGCTTTTGAGGGTAAAAATGCATTAAACAAGCTTTTGTGGATATTTTTGTATGACTGACTGATGTTGGGCACATAAAAGAGCATTTGCAAGGGTTCTGTGAAAAAAACCTGCAATTCTGTAAACATAGACATCCTACGCGTAGGATGTCTCAAGGGGGTTCTGGAGACCAAATTTTGAAATTCTGAGTTGACCAGTGTGTTCAGAAGGTAGGTTTTACCCTATTTTCACCTGGAAAGTGGAAATTTGACCAAATTTTGACAGATCAAAGCCAAAAGACGAGAATTGCCAGACATCCTACCCAAATTGTGCCAAGGCATAATTTTTGAGACCAAACCATAGGATGACTCCATAGGCATGTTCTAAATGTTGTATTGAGTGCATGTGAGAAATTTCATCTCATTTGGGTCAGTGAAAGGGAAGATTGAGCGGACTTTAGCACTTTTGACTGAAAAAGGCAAGAACAGCTAGTTTTGGGGTCTTTTGACATCCAAATTAAAATCTAAGCATAGCATTGGGTTGCTGACATCAAGGGGAAGCTGTGGGACAAGTCTGGGGTCAAACAGGCCAAAAAGACATCCTACGCGTAGGATGTCTTCTGTGTGATTTTGGACTCTAAACAAAATTCTGAGCATACCACAGTGATCAGCACCTTAAGAAGAGTCTGTGGTTCAAATTTGGGGCAATTCTGAGCAGTTAGACATCCTACGTGTAGGATGTCTAAGGCATGATTTAGAGGCCAAATTCAAACTGTGGACATAGCAGGGTGTTGTATAGCCTTAGGCAAGCCTCCTAGGCAAATTTGGTCCAATTTGGAGTTGATTTGACTTGGGAATTCATCAGAACAGACATCAGGCTTTTGGAACAGATTCTTGATCATTTGCCCAACCTATAGGTGTCAGAATCAAAAAGTAAAAATAGTTGTGAGCTTAGCACATCAAGGGGAAGCTACAGTGCAAGTTTGAGCTGAAACAGAGCAAAAAGACATCCTGCGCGTAGGATGTCTCCAGGGTCATAAAGTGGTCAAAATTCTACTTTGGCCATATAGGGAGGTTCTAAGTGTCTCAAGGATTCCAGAATTTTTTTCAAAAGTGAATTTGGACCTTGTTTGGCCTATTTACCAAGCAAAGACAAGAATTGTGAGACATCCTACTCTTGGAGTGCACTAGAAGCTCTTGCAGCCTAAATCTTGACCTATTGGCATCCAAATTCAATTTTGAGTATACCATTGGGTTGCTGAGAACTAGGAGAATCTTGGGATCAAGTTTGGACAAAATCTGAGCAGTTAGACATCCTACACGTAGGATGTCTCCAGCTTGATTTAGAACTCCAAACCAACCTATGAGCACACCACTGTGATCAGCACATCAAGGAGAAGCTGGGGTGAAAATTTCAAGTCATTCTGAGCAAAAAGACATCCTACGCGTAGGATGTCTCAAGGACATTTTTAGGTCCAAAGGAAATTCTGACCATACCATTGTGTTGCTAGACTCAAGGGGAGTCTGTGGACCAAATTTTGTTAAATTCTGAGCATATAGACATCCTACGCGTAGGATGTCTCTAGGCCAGTTTTAGGGTCCAACTGTACTTTTGACCATACAGGAGTGTTCACAGTCTCACAGAGATCCATTCTAAACTGCATTTCACTGTTTTGGCCATAACTTTCACAAACGGTATCGGATTAGAAAAGTTTTTATATCAAAACGTAGCCTGAGAGCGGCTCTACAGATCTTAGAGCAAAACTTGAACTAAATAATGCCGACGGCAACCATTTAGGTCAACTTTGAAAAAAACTTCGTTTGAGGCCTCAAAATACATTCGCAAGTTAGGGGTGTCTAAAAGCAACAATTTGCAAGAATTGTGAGAAAACGGTTGCGGTTTTGGACATAGTTTCGACTTTTCCCTAACCAAAGCACTTGAACACAGTAGACTAAGTCTACTTGAACCAAGAAAAATCTCTTAAGCCCAGAAATCATGTCTACCCTAGATTCAAACGCAGCTTACACAAGCTTGGAGATCCCGACTATAGAGGAATATCCTCCCACGATGGATCTTCCAAACTTGCAATTGATAAAGATCCATCTTGTTGAGAGAGTTTGGATGATTGGTCATGAGAGTGACGGACTATATAGATACATTGACGACAATGAGGTCAATCTTTATAGGTGCTCACATCCATACCTAGAAGAGATAACGGATTACAAGCTCTTATATGTCTACACATACGGAGTCGACTGTCAATGGAGATCTATAGTTGTCGATAAGTATAGACGAGAATACAGAGTTGTAGAAAGCACAAATCCACTGAGTGTACTAGAAAGAGGTGGATATTTGGTCAATGAAGGACCACAAATGCCTCCACCAAGAAGAGAGCCACCAAGATTCCCTTCAAGAGCGATAACGACAGAAGGATTGGGAGAGTCTCTGGTTAGACTTGTAGACAATGGACGAGTTAGACCATCCCAAGTCCAGAAATGGGTAAACAGAAAATACTCCGGAGATAAAGATCCGAGAGATCACGTAGCGGCTTTTAGAAGAGTGATTAGAGCAGAGGAAGTTTCAGATTTTGCGACACAGTTTGCGGGATTTGGATTGACTCTAGAAGATGATGCAACTACATGGTTCGACTCGGTGGAAAAATGGGATTTTGAGACCCTAGATGAGCTGTTTGAGGAGTTTATTGAAAAATTCTCGCCAAAAGGCATTGCTCACAACACGGTCTCGCAAATCCATAGATTCAAACAGAAAGAGAATGAATCAGTACGCAAAGCATCATTACGGCTCAAGAGATATGTTAAGCTCTGTTCGAGAGCGGAATTACCTATGCAAGCAAGACTGATGTTGATCTTTATCTAGGGAATGAGACATGCGGGCCTTCAGAAGGATCTGCATATGATAAGGAGGACGACGTTAAACGAGTTGATCAAAGAAGCTCTTTATCTAGTGGATAATTGTGAGGCATACAAAGAAAAGGACTTAAAGAGTCAAGGAGATGACACATCCTCTTAGCACAGTGTTTCAGAGATAAGTGAGTCCATTGCCAAGCCAACGAAACCTATTGATCAAGAAAAGCTTATCGACGACTTGGTCAAGAGGTTGATTCCTCTTGTAAGGTCTGATTCGGGAGAGCCGAAGTGGTGTGAAATTGAGAGAAAATGGACGAACCATACGGGGGAAGAGTGCTATTATAGCATGGAAAACGCTAGGGAGAGGTATGTACAACCTGTTCCAGAAGCACCTACTCCACCTAGATACATTACGGGGAATGCGCCAGGACCAGTAGGAGTTTTAAGGCCACAGCTTGTCTTAGGACAACAACCTCCGCTGCCAGGTGCTAGAATGCCGGTAGACATGAGATACATGCCAATGATGGAAGCATCAAATAAACCAACGCCAATACAAGCTACAATGTGGTATAGCAACCAAAGTGAGTACTACCCTTTGGAGCAACAAAATATGAGAGAAACACATGGAGTGGTGAGGCCTGTACAACCTCCACCTCCTGGGTTTCAGTCGAAAGAAAGAAGGTATGAAATGGACGAAAGGACATTGCGATTCATTGCAAATAGCGGCTTATCTAGGTCAAAGCTTGCTTATAGCCAAGAGTAAATGCTAAAAGAATCTCCTCAACCAGAGATAGATTGTCACAAAAGTCATGACAACCACTTGGTCAAACAATGTCCTCATATGGAGATCACTGAAGTAGATGCCTATTGTCTTGAGTGTGGCATCACTCACTTGATCCCCGATTGCCGGAAAAAACCAAACCAAATTAGGAAAATCATGACAAATGTATTAGGGATTGTTCAGCTACCTAATAGCTCAGAAAATGAAAATGTTGTACCAATTCAAGTGGTTACGACAGCACAAGCTCAAAGGAAAGCTGATGAGAATCCAGAGACAAAGAACACGGAAAGTGACACGAGTCCAAAGAAAAATGATGGACCAAAGACAGACGCACCTAGTCAGAAAACCAAGAGCAAACGAAATAGTTGGAAAGCTAGAAAAACTAGGATGAAAGCACGCAGGGAACGAGAGCAAAAATCCCTAGCTGAGAAGCTTACTGAAGCTGAGGAGAAGATAAAACAACATGAGGAAAAGGAGGCACCTTCTCTTACACAAATGGTTAAACCTCTAGAAGAACCATCCACGGATGAGAAACTGAGAAGTGCTAGTTCAGGAGGATCTGTGTGGGTAGAGAAGGTTAATGAGACATTAGATGCCCTCTTGAAAGCCTATGATGTGAGGCTCAAAAACAACCAAACCCAAGAACACACGTGGATGAAATATCCCTATTCGGAACTAGAAAAGCAAAAATTTGAAATGTGCCAGAAAATGATTCAAAAGCCCAAGCCTTACTAGAACCACCAGTTGCAAAACCTGAGGATGTGATCCGTGTCATGCCTACACAAGTAATCCCACCAAACCAGAAACTAAAAGAGCCAGATTCTAGTCATGAGCACAGACCAAACCTCAAAGACCCAGCATTAGAAACAAGGATAGTACTGAATACCACAGATAACTCTTCCGAGGGATTTCACCAAGCTATACCTGAGGATTGTAAAGAGATAGATGGTCTTGACGAATTGTGGAAACAAGTCAGAGAGGCCAATGAAGCGGATGACCTAAGAAGACGAGTAGACAAGACTAGTGATGAACGAGGAGTGTTTCTACCACCAATAGAGGAATTTGGGACTGGATCTCAATTGAATCTAGAAGTGCGATCGTATTGGAGGAGACAAAGGATCTGTACAATCTATGGATAGTCAACCCCATTCGCTAAGAACACTACCGTCCTACATGGGAGAGTACGAGACCAAGTCAGATGTGGTTGCAGTCCCATCACACAGACTGTCTCCCAACAAGGCCATCGATTCAAAGGGGCTAGTAGATATTCTATCTACCCCAGTCACCTGAACAATAATGTTTAGCCGAGTTGCTCAGAATTAGACCAAACATGTGGGCTAATGTGGGTAAATGTCTAGAAAACTTGGTGTAAAAACCCCAATGACTCAAATCGAGGAAGGCATCAAAGAGCTTGAAATGCCTCAACTAAATACTAGGCCAGTGCCATTAAACAAGGTAGGCGAGTATTACGAGGGAGAAGAGGGAAACACCACCCTTCCTGTGGAATTCAATACTGTAAAAACCATGGCAATCCTTGACAGTGGAGCTGGTGTGGCCATTGCAACCAAAGAGGTTTGGAAAAAATGGGGAAAACCTGCCTTGATATCCACATGAATGACCCTGCAGCTTGCAGACGGACACAAGGAAAGCCCCTAGGACTGCTAGAAAAAGTACTTGTTACTTCTTGTGGCATTGAATATGAACACACTTTTGCTGTTGTTGACTTTGGCAAGAAGAACAACTATGACATCATTCTGGGAAGACCATTCATGCAACAATTGAAAATGGTCCAAGATTGGGGTTATGACCATATATACCTGAGACATATGGAAACCATAACAAAGATAAACTTGAGGGACCATAGCTATAGGGATGTGATGAGAACACCGTTGAGGAGTTTGATTCCGCCACAGTAGCAGGATCAGAACTTCCAGCTTGGTTAGGTAAGCCTAAAGAACTGTGGATGTGTGGAGCTTCACAATGTGGTAGCTTGAAATGCGAGGAATGTATCCTAGAGCGGGTTATAGAGGATAGGGACTATATCCCAGAACCATTTCCTGAAGAAGAGTTAGAGCCTTTTGGATGGGAACACATCTTGGCTACTCTGGACGTGTGCGCCGTGGAGGATGCTCCCACAACAAAGTTTTGTGATGAAAATGGCTATGATGTCGTTCCTTATTTTGCAGTGAGTGTAATCCAGGAAAATGAAGAGAACCAGACATCAACAAGCTCTCGAAATAAGGAGCAAACAAAGAAATGTGGAGAATCAAAAGATGAAGAAGACGACAAGTTCTATGACTCTGTAGAACACTTCGAGCTTCAAGAAGATCAACGACCCGAGAATCAATGTCATCGCTACACGAATAACGTGCATCAAAAGTGGATTCCAAACTCCTCGGTGAAGACACAACCACCACAAGCATCCTCATCCATGGCTCCTAATAAGGATGCAAAGAATCACCTAGGAGGAATACAACCAGAGAAACGAGCTAACAATGCTCTAATCAATGGGCTAGAAAAGTCCTCCAAGAAACTACCACCCACAAGAAAACAGACGGTAACTTTCCACTACCAGCCAAAAAATCAAGGGAAAGTACAAGAAGTCAACCTTGCTGAGGATAGTAGCAATAGTGATGAATCTTACGACATCCCCTATCATCAACTCAGGCCATCACTATCACCAACCCCTTCAGCAACAACCATGACACGTCAAAAGAACATGACAACAAGTCAAAGCCAAAAATCTCGACAAATCTGGATACCAAAAATCTAGATCGGACAAAAACAAATATGGATCAAGAAGACAAAGATCTCTAATGACAAATCACAAGATCCAACACCAAAACAAAAAGAAGGAAAGCGTGCACAAACGGGTAAGAATATCACAAAGTCGCAAGCTTTCACAACTCAGGTTTGGGCTCCAAAGAAGTTGATTCAAGCACAAAAAAGTCAGGAATTCATTTGGATTCCAAAACAACCACAATATCAACTTTCAAAGCTTGAATCCCGTCCCCAACAAAGCGTACAAGGGCTGAAGCAAAGACCACTGTTGACTCACACAACAAAAAGGTGGATCCCAAAGAAGTCTCTTCAAACACAAACAAAGCACGCACAAGTATGGGTTCCCAAACGAGCGTCAACAACAAAACAGCCAATAATCACAAAGAAATGGGTCCCAAAGAAGAACAACAAAACTTATGTCAGTGCATCGCCACTTGAATTCTTACAATTCTTCCTACGATTACAGTACAGTTAGAAGAGAGCAAGTCACTTCAATCAAGCAACGATACAGGAGCTTCAAAGACCATTACATTGCTTAGAATAGGAAGCCTCGCCAACAAATGCCAATAAGCAAATTGCTTATACCCAAATCTTGCACAACATAAATCTTTTCCATGCATTGACTGTGTATGCATAATAGGGCTACATTACAAGGCCTGCATAGGCACAACTTTTAATTGCCCAAGCACGACACATACCCTTTGCGATACCCTGTCGTAAAGGATGACTCCAAATAGGAAGGGGGGAGGCATTCTGAATGCGGACCTAACATTATGACTATTAGAGGGCAATGTTTTGTGAGATGCATTGAATTTTTGCGTTTTATTGTGATAATTTTTTGACAAAATTTAGAGTATATGCCCTCATAGTAGTGTTACACAGGAGTATGGGGACAAAATCCATATATGAGCCCCTAGGGACATGTGTATAGTGTACATAGCATTTAGATTTCTATTTGAATGATTTTTTTTCTGTGAAGTTTTTTTAAAGATTTTCTTTGTTGATTTTATTTTTATTTTTTTAAATCCATAATCCACATGAAGAAAAGACTGACGAGAGGCCTGAGCACTACAAAGAGAAGAAGGTACAAGGAAACGATGAAACTTCACGAAGTATGTCTCAGCAGCCACTACAACATCCGAAGAACTTGTCACAAAGCAGTGTCAACATGCAACCGACAAGTCATACAAGTCAAAGTCGAGTAGCTACGCCACAAAATGAGTGAGGTGTTAGTCCCAAAGCTTCAAGTAATATTCTCTGTGGTCTAAGCGTCTTAGCTATTCTAGGTACTGCTCAAGCTGGAAGAGTTGAGCATATTTACATTGTTTTGCTCATGCTGGTATAGGTGAGCAAAAGAGTCGAAGTCTAAGTACTTAAGTCTGGTGAAGTGAAGGAGAAGGTCCAAAAGACACTCACGTACTGAGCACAGTGAGATACGAGTGAAGAAACTTCTACATCGAAAACCCTTCTTGGAAAGGTGGAAGCTATTGATACATCTTTTGATGTCACATGTGCATCTTTTGATGCTACATTTATTCCTCAAAACACCCATCATATCCTTCTTTCACATTGCATGCTTTTGTTGACAAATTTCTCATATGCATATAGAGTGTCCCATAATTGGCACTTGCATCAGGCACTCTTTCCGTGTTTCACCCAAGCACTCACCTTTCATGAACATGTACTTCACGTTCAACTGCTCAACTCCAATATGAGCGTATACCAAAGGCATTTTTTTCCCTTTGGGTTTTTTCCCTTTGGTCATCCAGGTTTTAGACCCTAATCTAAAGACACCTATCACCATCCTCTTGTACATATTCCTTCTAAATCAACAATAAGGAAATGCTACTCAAATCAATTGACAAATGAATTGGAGCACCAATTTCAGATCATAGCATACTTCTCCTCAATGGCGAGTCGAAGAATGGCCTACAATGACAAAGCTGCAGACAACACTAACAACATGATTGCACAAGAACAAAGAAGTTACCAATGAAGAAGAGCAGACACAAAAGTAATCAGAGGATCTCAAAAGATGAATGGTTACGATGATAGATGTCCACTCTAATGGATCATAGTTCTTGTTGTGGTTTGACAAATATACAAGCAGTGCAACAGATGAAGCCAAAACAATTGCAAAGTGTTGACCGATGGGTCAACAAAACAACATAACTCAAGAACAAAGAAGTCCTCAATGACAAAGAGTAGACATAAGGGTAATCAGAGGATCTCAAAAGCTTGTCCTTGATAATGCGCATGGAATGCTCGGCAGGGTTTTGAACCTCAAATTAGAATAATTAAGTCCTGGATTCGGCCTGACAGACAGACTTTGCATTGGAGTGCAACTTGGCCTAAAGAAGTTAAGGGTTTCACCATACAATTTCTACAAAATCCTTACAAAGTTGTCATTGGCTCACAAGATCAGAAAGCCGATCACTCAATTCTACAGATTGTAGAAGTTGTTTCTGAGAATCACAAATACTTCGAATTGACAGATTTTCTGGAGCAAATGATGGATGGAGCTTTCTCTATCCATGATGATAAGAGTCAAGTTAAACGACATTGGGTTCTTTTTGAATTTAGATCTGGCAGTAGACCTATAATGACAGAAACAGATGTTGCAGCTTGGAGCGTGGATGTGAAAGACATAAAGTTTGTCATCAATTATGATTTTCCTGAATCATGTGAAGACTATGTACATCGGATTGGACGAACAAGACAAGCTACTACAAAGGCTATAGTCTATACTTTCTTTCCAACAACAAAACGACAGCAAAGACCACATCGCCAACGACAATCAGGTCATGTCGGGGACGACATAAACGCGGAAGGGGGGAATGTTGACCGCTGGGTCAACAACACAACATAACTCAAGTTTTGTACCAAAGTCTTATCTTTTGCGAGTTATGAAATGCTACGGATTATGGCTATAAACGTCATTTGTAATGAGTAGTTATTCTAGTTTCAGAAGCCGGGGTGCAATGGCACTTCCAAATTGTAAATACAAAGCCATTTGACCCTTTCAACCCCATTTTTTGGTTAAACCTAAGGTAGCCTTAGTATATAAGGTACCTAGGTCATTTTGTAAAAAGGACTTTTAATCATAATCAAAACTTTAGCGCTGTCGTCTACTGTGTGTGAGAGAGAAAGAGAGTGAGCGTGAGCTTTATCCTCTCGCTACGCCCGGCTCGCTCAACACATTGGAGATCTGACTGCACCATTGCTGTAGGGTAGAGGAGAGCTACGCGACAACGCCAAGCATTCCACGCGAGACGAAGCGCACACGTCGACACATCTACGAGCTATTTGTGGCCGTAAGTGTATCAAACGATGTCTGTTTTCTGCGTGCTAGTAGTCTATAGAATCGTGGCAACATAAGCTATGCATAGGTACTCATAAATTTCAGTTTCGGGCACTTTCAAAATTCTGCTCTATCATCCTACGCGTTTTCCGCAGATGGGCTTTGAGTGTAGAAGCTTAGGGACAGGTGTATCCTAGTGAGGGGATGGTGTTCCTTAAGTTTCGTATGAATTTGGCATGATTAGGTGAGTTACCTTCCGTATGTGTGTATGTGGCTAGGTGGTGTAGTTGAGGGCAGTGAGGTTCTTGATTGTGGTTTAGTTGGCCTTCCAGAGTGTTGCATGTATAGGATGGTCTCAGCCTGACAAGCTACAGAGATTTCCTCTGTGTGCGTATCGTGTCATCTGTGTCCTCGATTGACATTATGTTGATCTAGGTAGTGTTTGCATGCACTTCATGGGTGTGTGAGTCGCCCGTCCAACATTGAATGAAACTAGTGTTGAGATAAGCTTGTAACTTGTACTCATGGTGAGAACCTTAAGACAAGAATGCACCATTTATGTGTGTAGTCACATTTTTCCTATGGAATCTGTAAGCCTCACACATGCTACACAATTATAGTCACATGCTATTTGGTGTAGCCCACATGGTACTTGACCTTTTTTCCACATGTGGTGCATATCACTTTTCATCATTTACTGCCACCTTCTATTTTGAGCATATATAAGGCCACCATACTTAACTTGCAATTCTCTCTCTCATTCTAATCAATCAAGCAAGTTTATTTTACATTGCATATTCTCTCTAATACTTATTGCTAGTTGTTATGAATCTCTTATTATGATGAATGCCTCGCTGTTCTATCCACCATAGATATTACACATGGTATCAGAGCTAATGAATAATTAGAATTTTTTAATTGTATCCATTAGACCTCTATGCTAGATTTATTGATCTCTCTCTCTCTCTCTCTCTCTCTCTCTCTCTCTCTAAGCACTCAATTGATTCATATCTCTTTAGAAATGCAGCTAATTAATCTCAAGCCTAAGTATCTCTCTCTTTGGATTTGGGCAAGTCTATATGGCTACTCCCCTAGCCAATGTTTAGGGATAATAAGATTGAGCATTAAAATTTGTGTGATTTTTCTCTTTATTAAAACTTTCTTGATTATGTTTTGTTTCTTGCTCTTCTCGCTTTCTCCAAGCCGAGTTACCCCACTTGATTGTACTATTGAAATGCATTTGTGTGTATAAGCGATTTCCAAATGTT
Organism: Adiantum capillus-veneris; assembly: GCF_014529385.1. Taxonomy (NCBI): domain Eukaryota; kingdom Viridiplantae; phylum Streptophyta; class Polypodiopsida; order Polypodiales; family Pteridaceae; genus Adiantum; species Adiantum capillus-veneris. Next base: position 55,196,922 of record NC_140931.1, read on the forward strand.
TCAAATGCGCAAATTTATGTCTCATTTGGACCAAGCATTGAACAAGGAAATCTTATTAATTTTTTCATACATTTTTATGCTTGATTTCTTTACTTAACCGTGCTCATAAATCTTTGCTTTGTGTGTGTATGCTTGTTTGTTTGTTCCCCTCTTTGTTTTATTTATTTGCTAAACACTGCTCATAAACCTTTGGTTTGTGTGTGTGTGTGTGTTTCCCCTGTTTTCTTTTTGAAAGTGTGTAGATGCATGGCTTAAAAGCAAATGAACATTTTCTTTTGTAATGTTGTTTGAAATTCAACTACCCTTTTGCAATATACCAAGCTTGAAGGTTTTTTACTTTGAAATCAATCTCATTCAAAGCACCCCTTCCCATTGAAACCTTTTGGCACCTTTTGGCTTTCAATTTAAAAGTCAAATTATCCAAGCCCATGCTCTTGTGCCATCAACAACTCCAACACATTAGCATCAAGAACCGTGAACAAAGTTTGCTACTTCCATGGCAAAGTCTCCATAAGCCTAAGCACAAAGCAATGTATGTCTTATCCAATCCAAAAATTACCCAAGTAGCCCCAAGCCAACAGATTTGCATGAGCTTATTTCCACATTTTGTATAAACCTATTGCATCCATCTTTTCATATACACAAGCACTACATCCACCAAGGTGTGCCTTCACCACAACGAGAAGTAGATATGCACCAACCCAGTTCAAAAAACCAAGTGCACCCACATATACATCAACATTAGAATCCTCCAAATTCCCAAAAATCAAGGAAGGTAATGCATAGAAGGAGGCTCATAGTTCCCTAAAGAAAGTGATGACTTGCATCTGTAAGTGTTTAAACACTTCCTCAAACCATATACTTTGTAGGTAAGACCTACACTATTTTTCTTGCATCAGATTTGATCTTTATGAGCCCTATATAGTTACTCCTTAATGTAACCTGTATTAGACTCTTTTATCAAAATCCATGCTATATCATGTAAGCTTCAGATTATGAGGGCGTTTGTTGAGGTAATCCTATAGCTTGCACTCATGATGAGAACAAACCCTTAAGCCAAGCATGCACCATTTATGTGTATAGTCACATTTTTCATAAGGACCCTATAAGCCTCACATGTGCCTATTTGGTATAGCCTACTATAGTTGGTGGGTACACGAAGAACCTAAAAAACACACAAATATCATGCTACAAATGATAAAATCAATAGGTTCGCATACTTGGTGAGTCGCACATACGCACAATTGAGAAACAATACACGATCTGAGAGAGATAGAAAAGGAAAGAAAGAATGAGATCACATTAATGTGCACCTCCTATAGACGAATGCTACACAGGCACAGTGAGAGAGGAGAGGTCAAAAGAGAAAAGGGCACAAACACTGGGTGCAATCTCCCCCCATACAAGAGTGAGCAGTTTTCTCTTGCACATATTTACTTATAGATTTTTTGCATGCTCAAAATGATTACAAATTGTTCATCCGAACATAAAGTGACCATTGCTCATAAAAAGCACTTTAATAATGAAATATCCATAAAGTTGCTATCCTTTTGCATAGTGCATAGTTCACTTATGCTTTTATTGCATGACAATTGTAATAAATAACTATTTATCGATTTCCATTACATACCTTTCCGTTAGGAAGCGACCACCTTTAGTTGCTAAGTAAGGAATCTGCAAGCACCATATTAGAGAGTTTGAGACTTTAGAGCCAATTTGAAAATCACCGATGTCTTAAAGATTTGGCCATATGGACAAATCTCAAACTTTTTTTAAAGGCCAACTCCTTCTATAAGATAGTACTTGAAAATCTCTTTTGAGCCATGATCTCAAAGCTTTGGCCATGTGTTCAAATCTTAAGCTCCTTTTGAAAGTGATTATTGGAAAATTTCCAAATTCACTAATATGGTGTTGGCCAGCAGCAAATCATACTTCAAAAATAATGGTTAAAATTATGTATAAAAAATATCATGGAACAAAATAAAAAGCCATAAACTGAAACAAATGAATTTGCTTATGCCTACCGTCATCCACATGCTGTATATTATAATGTCCCATACCACGAGAATAGACAGTATATGTCATATGTCTGAATGTATGTAGATATCATTCGTCACAACCATTGTTACATAATCAAATTTCATTAATTCAATGTATACTATTGAAATCATATGATCATAAACCAAATTCAAAAATCCAACTCCAACTCCAACTCCAACACCAAATCCAAATCCAAATCACGTTCATTATATACCTGGGTAACAAAATCATACTAGGGCCAGTGGTGGACAATCACTGCAACATGATTTTGTAATCAATGTTCCCTAAATCAACGAATCAATACTAATCAAGCGTGCTACCTAAATCAGTGAATATGCACTTGTGCTACCTAAACCGACAAATTTGCACTAGTAATGTTTAAGCTAGAGAATCTATTGTTTGCTGGTATGCTGCCTAAATAAGCAAATCTGCACTCATGCTACCTAAATCGATGGATCTACACGGATAATTGGTGTTGCCTAAATTGGACAATCTACACTAAGATGAACATTTACACACTGCCTAAATGCAAATATGTGTGCACACGACCAATGGACTAAGCAAGGCATAAAAGACAAAACATTGACTACCTTTTTGTCATCAAATTGGAGTATATTTTATTTGACATCACCTTAGCTCATGTGAGTAGCTTTTAAAGTTGTCTGGTGGTATTCTCCATTGTTGTAAAAGTCCAAAACTACCTGAGTGTAGCTCCTTAGGTATATCTACAACAAAATCACTTAAAACAAGTAAACAAAGTGAGCATTTATCAAACGAGTAAAATAAATTGAGGATTGTTGTATAAGAAGACGTTTTAAGAGGTGGTGCATAATGTTGTGCTAAGTGACTACGTAAAAGAAAAACCAAAAAAAGAAGAGAACTTACCTTGTTTTTGTTCAACCTAGTCACAAATTATCCCACTCATTAGTGAGAATGATCTTGTATGATGTATAGACTTATAACGATCATTAAACTAGCACATGTAAGAGGTTTTTGAAGCCTGAGGTTTGGTATAGTTTGTCGTGCTTAGCTCTTTTATAATATGCATTTTTTGAGTAGGAAAACAAGTTTTGACAATGATTCTAAGTTACTTCAACTCATGTGTTTAGATATACATGATGGCAATAAGAATCTTGATCACCATGCATCCTACACTCCATATATCTACATGACGTACATAATTGTCTCCTATTATAACTTTTGGTGCCATCCAAAAAATAGACTCTTTGATGGATTTGCAAGCATCAGTTATTGTGTCCTCATGAAATGTTTTAGATACTCCAAAGGCAGCCAATTTCACAAAAACATTAGAATCAACAAGCATGTTTCCAGCTTTGATATCTCTATGAAAACTTTTTTTCTTATGAAGATACTCAAGACCAAGAAGTAATTGTGTTTTGTAGACAGGAACAAGAGACTCACTAAATGTGCCAAATCTTTCTAGCATGCTTTGAATAGATCCGCTAAAAAACATCGTCCAAAAATATATAAAGAACACTGCCTCTTCATCTTTGTCCATATCTATGTAACCAACAATATGTTTGTGTCTTATCTCTTTATATAACGAGATTTCTCTTTCTAGACAAGTCATGTAAAAAGCTTTCTCTTCATCATTAGTCATGTTTTGAAACTTCAAATGTTTCATTGGCATAAGCTCTCCAATGGATTGATTGATGCCACAAAACAACGGTCTCTAGATGCTGCAAGAGCTGCAAGTATCAAGGGAGCCTTTGCATGTCTATCCCATCACCACAAACATCAAAACCACACTTGAGGACCTGATGCATGCTTTGAGCTTCTTGTGATGCAATGGCCTCTTCTCATAGTCTACCAATTGCCAATGGTGGCAACTGAGCAGAGCCACTTGACGTTCCTGATGCATTAGTGAGATATCTCATGTCATTGTGCGAGGCATCTGGATAGCCAAGTGATGAGCTGGATGTGGAAGAGTAAAATGTTGAGAGGAGATTTTGATTGCCCCCTAGAGGAAATGAACATGCCATCAAAGCATTGTTGAGAGATCTTTCTAATGTTTTGGTCATTGCATCTAATGACTAAGCATGATTCAGTGGAGACAAAGTCCACTTTTGTGCTCTAGTGTGTGGCCTTTGAGCTTCAAAAGAGACTTCTCTAATTGTCTCTTGTTAATTAAGTGTTGAGGCACGGGCAGGAGATGTTGGCCTGCCATGCCATGCTAGAGGGGAGCCCAAACCTTTAGCCATTGAGCTTGGACTCTTTGCCGCATTTGAATCAGAGACATTTTTGTCCTTGTCTAATAAATGCTGCATGATCTTGAGTAAAAGACTTCACAATCAGCTCACATACATCATCTTCTCCTCTAAGAAAATCTAGGCAAAGGAAATACCTCAACTCTATTTGAGCTCATTTTTCACGGGCAAGTTCCTTCAATTTACAACCTCAAAACCTATCAATATAGATTTCAGATTTATCCTTCAATGTAATCAAAACCACAAAATCAAACATTGTGTATATGTAACCTGGCTTTATTAGTTATTGTCAAAAGCCCTTTTATCAATAACTCAATTATTAAATTACCTAGCTTATGAATTATTAGGCAACTTAGAAAACAATAGCCTCTTTTTTACCTTGAAACCATATAGTTTACACTTGCATCATGAGAAACCTTCAAGATGCATGAGTATAGGATGTTTACAAATCATTTTCCCAGCTTGTGCATACGGTGGAGGCAAGAGGCAAAAAGGGGATGGCTAAAAGAGGGGCATATGAGAGGTTGGTCAGTCAAGAGAATATATCCAAGTATAAGTGGGAGTTGAGCATTGGACATAGTTTAAAAATTTGACGTGATAGATAAGTGTGGTTAAGGAGGACGGGTTAATGTCCCATTCATAGATTTGACAACACTAATCCTAATAATAATAGAGAATGCTTAAGAACACAAAATGACAAAATTGGTCAAGTTCTCAATGTAGCATCAAGGTACATTTTCTGTGAGCATAGAAATGATCTCAATATATAGGAGAAGAAAAGTGGTAGGTTGAGTGACATCATCAATGAGGTGCGAGAGATCATTCAAAATTAACCAAAGAGGAGAGTACTAGTTGAAAACTCATGTACACCCTTTTGGGGCTGTTTTGGCCTATCTATTGGCTCCATTATGCATGAAAGGTGCTAGAAAGGTCCATGGGTCATGCATACATATGTGGGAATCATTTTGGATATGTAATCATGCATGTGGACTAAGGGAGAGTTTACTAGGGGCATAAGTTAGGTTTGCCCCATCATGAAGCTTTAATGCATAAAACGCTAATCACGACTAGTGAGCAATGAGGTGGAAGGCCTCATGGTGTGTAAACCACACCCTACCATCCCATAAGGAATTAGACACATTACATTGTAAACAATCTGATCTCTCATTTTCATAGGATCTCAAGAAGGTGTCTCCTCATAAATGTTATACACCTAAAGAATTTTTAGTTGGATCAATATACTTGCTCATCATTAGATTGCGCTAATCATTTCAACTATTGCAATAGGAATGGAAGAAAAAGATGAATTTTGAAAGAAGAGACCAACTTTACTTCAATGTTTTTCAACTCTTGGGTCTGTTCTATCTTGCTTGTATTGCTTTGCATTCTCGGAGAAAAATGCTATGCGTATAAAATCTTGTCATCATTTGGTTATGCAATCAAAAAACATTAGAAGCAGATGCTATGTGCAAATGCATGCAAAGTAGAATCAAGAAAATGGATAAGTAGGGCATTTAGGCATCTTTGCACATGTAAATTTATATTTGTGATAGCAGGACAAGCCACAAATTTCCTATTATATGGTAGTTTGCAATTGTTGCCCTTCCATCAAACAACTTGCACTTGTCTAAAATCTCAAGCAACAGATGTAGCCCTCCTATGCGCATGTGTAAGGCCATCGCTTTCTTAAAATGATGATGATGGTCAAAAAGACCCGCATTTCCTCACACTGCAAGGGTCGTAGCTATCTATTGTTTTTTTCCCGTCTCTCTCCACCATGATCATCAGCACACCCACAACGTAGAGAAAAACCAGGTTTATGTGTGTGCCAGTCATACGGTGATATCATGTGGAAAATGGGGCGCAAAGCAGTGCAAGTGCTACTGGGTAGGCAACTGGAGTCAAAGGAGAGTTGGTAGAAAGAAGAGAGAGCGAGAGATATATATAGAGGCAATTCTTTTTCTTTTGCATGAGTGCTTAGCGACCCTTTTTTATTAAACTGATAGTCATTGTCTTTGGGATAACGGCTGAGCAAAAGGTTGGCATGCCTAATTTTAGCAGGCTACGAACTCACGAGCTCAAACCGCTCTTTGTTGTTGTCAATTTCTTGCCTACCACCACAAACGTTTTTGTTTGCATGGGTGGAATGGGTGGTGGCTACATGGGTATGTGCCTCCCATGCACATTGTCGGGCTATTGCCGCTATTGTGTTGACGACTATGGAGCTAACAAAAACCACCGCCGAATAAGGCCCACCCTACTATCACTGTCAAACAATAAAGATGTCCATTGTGGGGTGGTCAAAGAGTGCATTGGTTTGATGCTACTACAACCTTGGTAATGGTTGCCCCTTACCTTACTAGAGCACGATAATGCTGGCCCCTTAGTCTATTACTCCATCATGCCTACTCCGCTTCATATGTTGAGTTTGCCGAGTGATGGGTTTTATCAAGATGCTACACAGGTCCTTCAAATTTTGAGACTTTGTAGTCACTTGGGGTTGTTTCCCATATCCATTAGATCTTTAATGAAACTCATTCAAAACAATTCTTGAGGTCTCTTAGGATTGTGTCTACAATGTTAAATTTTCTCCAATTCTTCTTCTACCATCCTTCTTCTTACATCTCACCATGCCTTCTTCTTCTACTTCTCTTGGAATTGGTCTCTTGGGAGCCAAGGTAAGGATTAACTAAGCCTCCGTTGATATGAAGAACTTCTTCTTGTACTATACACATCCTCAATCTAATGACATATTCTTCTTAATCATATCTAGCCTCATGTCCATCTTACCACTGTTTTAACAAGCTATATCAATATCTATCGAGCGCTAACTGAGGTATTAGCAATAATTAGATTTTACTCAATATATAAAATATCATAATTTTTATATCCTATTAGGATAACTTTCACTGATTACAAATTAATGAAGGATTAAACATTGAGGCATCCAAAGATTTACAAGAAATAGGTAACATGAAAGAGGAATAAAACAAAAATATTTAAATTAACCAAAAAATAATTATGTAAGTGCACTCAGCTCTAGTGCATAATTATATCCTTGTTCAAATGCCAATTTTCGATCTCTTTGATCGATTGTTAACAAGATCGTAGCCTTGTTGCTTTGATACCACTGTTGTAGTCAAGTGCACAGAGGGCCTGCAAAATACACAAATAGCATGTTGCAGACAATTGAATCAACATATCTGCATACTTGGCAAAATGCACATATGTACAATTGAGAAATAGTACACGATTTGAGAGAGAGAGAGAGAAGTAGGAGAGCACATGCAGGCACATCTCCGATAGCGGAGTGCTACACAGGCACGTTGAGAGAGGAGATGTGAGAAGAGAAAGAAGACACAGACATTGGGTGCAATCCCCCCCCCCCGGTGCAAGAGTGAGCATTTTCCTCTTGCACATATTTACTTACAAATTTCTTGAATGCTTAAAATGATTACAAATTGTCTGCCCACACATAAAGTGACCATAGCTCATAAAGAGCACTTTAATAATGAAATATCCATAAACTTGTTATCCTTTTGCATAGTCCATAATTCACTTATTCTTTTGCCACCTCCAATAAATAATTATCTATAAATTTTCATTACATAGCCCACATGCTACTTGACATTTTTCCACATATGGTGTATATCACTTTTCATCATTTATTGCCACCTTTCATTATAAGGCCACCATGCTTAACTTGTAATTCACTCTCATTTTGATCAATCAAGCAAGTTTATTTCCTTTTACATTTATATTTTCTCTAATACTTATTGCTAATTGCTATGATGAATCTTTTCATTATGATGAATGCCTCGTTGGTCTATCCACCGTAAGCATTTTAATTACTTCTAAATTAAACCATATCACATAAGGTGATTTGGAATAATCGATAACATCTCGTAAGTATTTCATTACCCAACATACTCAAATTTGTGTCAAACAAGTGATAAATTAGTTTATATCTTATGATTTGCCTTGGTCACAAGTACACAAATTTGCTAATTTAGGCAGTGTACAAGCGTCAACATGGTGTCAATTCACCATTTAAGCAACACCAAATTATTTAGTGCAAATCTACTAGTTTAGGTAATGCTAGTGCAGATTGCCAATTAGATAGTACAACCATAAATATAGATCCACCGATTTAGATAGCATTAGTGTAGATTCATCATTTTACACATACCGCCATAAATGTAGGTTCAATAGTTTAAGTAACGTAAATGTAGATCTATCAGTTTTGGCACCTCAAAATAATGGCACCTTCCAGTAGACCATGACATTTACAGCAAGGATTATGGAACCAAGCTAAAATCGATCTTTTACTTAGTCAAATTTTAGCTACAAGATAATTTTGAAAAATTTTATAGCTTCGTCCTATTCTCCCTCCACGACATTGCAATGATACAAGACCTTCACTCCAAACTGCAATACCACTTGAAGAGTGCGCAATGTGTGTGGAGTGCAAGGGAGAAGAAGATCAGACATGAGCACAATGTGGTTGGAGCTCTCGGTGAGGATTTGGAATTACTTTATAACTCCTTATTGTTCTATATGATTAAAAGAAATAGATAAGGTTAGTATGGTCAATGTGATGGGTGTCCGGCTAGATGGCCTGAACCTTAACACTTGCAAATGTTAATTAAGTGCTAGAGGATATGCTAAGAACCTACATTAGCGTGAAACAATTCAATTGGAAGATTACCTCTCTAGTTTGGAGTTTGTTAATATGATGCAAAGCATATTACGATTAAGTTTAATCCCTTCATGCTTATGAACGATTTTCAACCTCTATCACCAATTATGGTGGGGTTGGTTAATGATGAGGCATTTCAACAAGTCAAGGACTTTGTCCATAATCATATGGATATATTGAATATTTCTCGTCGATAAATAGATACAAGAACTCTGCTAATGTGACATGTCAACAAGTCACTTTCACAAAAAGTTCAAAAGAAGTATTCTTGCGTGTTCTAAAAACTTTAGAAAGTCGAATGTTGATTATTTGTTTAGTTACCTCTTGTGGGACGTGCGTCTAACCTCACTCCTATCTTATTGCAGATTTAGCGAGAACCACGAATAATTGTCAATCCATGGGATGAAGCTGACTCGACTAGTGCATGGAGGCTACAAGAGGGTGTCAATCTCTTGGAAAACAACTAACAACTCGCATCTAACTCAAGCTACACTCAAATGACCGAAATCACCAAGAGCCAAACGCTCATCGGCAAACAATTCACATCCATTACAGCATCAAATGACATCCAAACGTAATGAAACTTTTAGGACAATTCTATAAGACCTATGCACAAATGCTTATGGTCTCAAATCCCACTTTCGATGAAGTGCAAAAAACGCGATTATTAACAATAGTGAGATTTTGACCTAGTTGTTTTCGACCCAGAATGCATCTAAATGCTTAGCAATAATGCCCCAATACCCCGCCTATACTTAGTTATTTATTTAAGAGTGTAAATTCCTAGTTATGATGAAATTAGCCGCGGTCAGCGACGCCAAAAGCTACGAAATACCGTGAAATGCTTACGCCAATGCGTAGAGCTCTCACCTACGGTTGCAACGCAACAGACGCGACTGCAATGTGACAACCGGGGAGGGAGTAGGAAGTGGGAGAGTGCAAGAAGTGAGCACCGTTAGCTCACGATGTGTATTTCTTATCCAAAATCTTATAAAAATATTACAAAAGTTGGCTTTTATACCTTAGCCAAGGTTTTTGGTGGTCAAAACTAATAATCTAGGAAGCTTGTAGCCCCGGCTCATCAATTACAAAGTTATCTGTGAAGTAGGAGTTACAATATTCTCGATTTATCAAAATAATAAATGTTTTTACAATGATGAGAGCTCCAAAAAATGTTGTTCGAGCTAGCTTTTAATGTCCGAGTTATCTTGTTGCTAACATTCCCCCCCCTCCTCGCCTGTGTTGTCCCTTGACACAACTTTATGGGCTGAGGTAGTCTTCAGGCTTACGATACTGGCAAGGCGGTCTTTGAGTTCTTGTAAAGCTTTCTCGTATCTGAGGCATCACTCTTTTTCTAGGACTTGCAAAAACTGCATGGTGATCTTATTTTTTAGTTCTATGGCAAAGTAGCCGACGAACCTGGATGTCAAGTTATTGATTACTGGTCCAAAAATTTTAGTCCGCCATGTAAAAAATCATGTATAGAAGGATTCTTCAAAGGCGAGTATATTTCTTGACGGCAGGAACATACACCTTGCGTAGAAGCCGTAGAGAACCTCCTCTGAAGGTTGTCCGCTCAAATCATAGCAATGACATCCATGGTGCTCCTGCCTGCTCCGGCTTATGAAATGCTTGAATACATGTGTGCAGCATTTTGCAAATTTTATAGAGCATGGCACAGGAGAGGTCCGGTACACTCTTGAAAAATTTTATGACGCCCGTGAGGATTTTCACCATGTACTCCTCTGTGCTGACTTCACCCTACTCTGGAGCTGGCAGTTTGGGGTAGTTTAGCTAGGTTGGTCTTTTATTTGTTAGTGCTTCATGTGCTTGCCAAGTCCTTACTCTTGGTACAGGACAAAAGTAGGGTCTTTTTGAAGGTTTGCAGGTGCTCTTGTGAGCAGAATCAGATACCTCGGATTCTTGTTCAACCAGCTCTTCCGCCACTTTGGGTGGTCATTTTCTGCACCTTCTTGCTGCATCTCTTTAAACAGTCTCTCTTTCACCTGTAGCAGATCTACTTTGATCAAAGGGTATGGCAGTACTTGTTGATGCCATTGTGCATTTATTTGGTTGGGAGTGAGTTGAGTGACATTGATAGAATGAAGAACTCTCAACTCCCAATCCATAGCTACTTTCCACTCTACATCTACCTCGTTGATCATCTATTATTTTAATGCCTCCTCTTCAACTTTACATAGATTTACTATTGGCGTTGTCGTGCAACTCCACTCACATGCAAAGAAAGATGCCAGAAAAATGGACATTAAGTTTGTTTGAAGCTTATATGCTTAATGAACAGTGATTAAGGGCTGGTTGCAAGTCGAGTTCAAATGCGGCTGAAAGGACCAAAACATGCCTTAATGATGCTAAAAAGTGTTATTCTTGAAGTGAACACGGATGGGGTATTGTGCTCTTAAAATGCAGTGCTCGATGTGCTCTACCCGCCTATCTTTACGGCTCGTCGATTGGAGCTACGATGAAGAAGTTATGGCAGTTTAAAGTTCAAGTCGATTGCAGATCCGTGCCAGATTGGGCAACAGCAGCAGCTGGCAGAATAAAAATGAAATGAATGCATCGGGCTGAGGTGCTCACTTTGTGGAGGACCCATTAGCGACGTCGCTAATGGGTGCCTAGCTAAATTTAGCAAGAGGGGACATGCATCCATAAAAAGAACAAACCTGTGGTTTGTTGGGATTTTTTCACCTCATCATCGGAAGGGCTCCTCCTAAGCTCCATACCCTTAAGCTCTTGATAATTCTGAAGCACCTAATCTCCTCCTCATACGCGGGGATATTCTTAAGCTTCTCCTCCGAATCTTCCAGCTTGCTTAATCCTCGTAATCTTAAACCCCTTCATAAGCCATAATCCAAAGCTCTTAAGCTATCAAGAGCGGAGTTAACCCTCAAGCTTAGTTTTTTTTTAACCTCTCTTCATCTAATCTATCACCATAAGCTAAGCCTAACCGATTTTCTATCTCCTAAACCGAGCCTAATCTTCTAAGCTTTCATTACCCGAGTCATAAGCTCTCTTAAGCCGTCTTAAACCTTTCCTAAGCCTCATTAGCCATTCGAAATCTGCTCGAAGCTTATTAACCATTCGAATTGAGGAGCATAAGGCAAAGTAAGCAGAATTTCATCAATTTCTTGTTTAAGCACCTGATTTAAGCCAGATTTTTCCTTGTAAGAGCATTTAATCTTCCATTAGGGATTGATTAATCATCGATTTTGTCGATTAATTGGAAATTAGACGAACTGCTTGTTTTGAATACTATTCTCAGTAATTGCATATGCTACACCTTGTTTCGCGCACCTCTCACAGCCAAGGGCCCGGTGCCTTCCCCGCTCACCTTTTGCACATTTATCCCCCGACATTCTTGGTGAACCCGATGCGAAACGAGCCGGGGTGAGCAATGTGGTGAAGAAGGATGTCGACACCGCAAGAGGCTGCCATGCAGCAAATGATGCAGCAGTTTGTGCTTACATGCAACAACAGCAGGCTGCCCAACAGCAGTACAATTTGCAAGAGAGGATCCGTAAAGCTCGGCACACAGTTACCGAGAAATTGCATCGATTTGAAGGTCGGGATATTAGCAAATTTTGCAATATCTATGAACAGGCAATGGAAGAGAATGGAATTGATGATTGGAACGCAGTAGAAGGGTTCCATTTGATTGCTCAGCCAGAACTTAGGAGTCAAATTAAAGAAATTCAGGTGCTTCAAGGCCCGAATTGGCAGGATTTCAAGAAGGCGCTTCAGGAGGAATACTTCCTGGAGGATTCTCAAAGAGTAACCAGGCAAAGGTTCATGAAGTGGGTGCAGAAGAAGAACAAAAATCTGTCTGCACGAGAGTTATTATGGGAATTTGAGAAGAAATTCGAGCAATTGTCCTTGACAGAGCAACGTTCAATGAGGGATCAGAAGGTTGAGCTGTTCATCCAGGCCTTGACTTCAGAAGAGTTTAGTGCAATTGCTAGAGGATCCAAGTGGAGAATTGGGCTTAACATCCGACTAGAAGGTAGTCACCGAAGCAGTCAACATGATCATGAAACGACAAACAAGAGTCGACAAAATGATCGTGGCTGACATCATGGATGTTGCGGAGGAGGAACCTAAAGAGAAAACAACCTCTACAATACCCAGAGTGGAGGAGCCAGTTCTTGACAAATTGATAAAAGGTATTCAAGAATTGAATTTGAATTTTAAAGCTGTTAAATTTGATGGTGTAGCTGCAAAGGGGTCTACATCAAAGCCTAGGTAGCAGCCACCATGCAAAGGCTGGGACCAATGCATGTGGTGTGACAGTGAAGACCACAAGTATGTTAAGGAATGTGATGATTTTGATGAAGCATATAAAAATAATGTGGTGTTCTGGAAGGACAAGAAGATACACCTTAGGGCAACAGGTGAGATGCTCCACCTAAACTTTGGTAGGGGCGGCATGAAGAAGATAGTTGATGAGATTCAGCATAATGTTTCTCTTGTGGAGGAAACTACATATGGGCTGCAAGTCTGCGGGAAGGGTGATGAAGATGGTGCAGGTACCAAGGGTCAACTATGGCCTTATTCTTTGAAGACAACAAAAATTGGACAGGTAACTTACGGGAAGTTGCGGCAAGTAGGGAATTCAGTTCGAGAAACCACAGGGTGGACTGATCCAATGGATTCCCTCTCGGTGTATGCGTTCATTGCGAAGTCTCAAGCTAATGAGGCTATGGTGGAGGAAAAGCGGAAAAGAGATGAAGAAGCTCTTGGGACATCGAAGAGGACAACGAGGTTCAACAGCAAGAAAGAAGAAAGTCATGCTCCAAAGCCCGCTCCTGAAGTGGTGATGGAGGAGGCACCTAAAGACAAAAAGCAAAGAAAACCCAGGGGGCCCTCTTATAAGTTCAAGTCTGACATTGAATATAGCTACGGATTTAAAGAAAGTCTTTGAAGAGTGAATTCTGAATAGCAAGGTGGAGCTCACATTGGGGATTTCCAAACGTGAGTTTCATGAGGAGATAATAGATATCATCAAAAGGAAGCAGCAGATACCAAGTGAACAAGAGCCGGAGTTAGTGAAGAGCTAGGCGGTTTGCCACATTGAAGCAATTCTAGACGACTATGAACAGTATTTGGCGAATCTTGAAGAAGAAGAAGAAGAGTCGAGGTCTGTGGTGGTGTCAAATCCAACCTTACCTGAGGTAAGGCATTTCATTTCAATGAAGATGACGATAGTGAAAGCATACCAAGGAGTCACTTTTCAAGGACTCATTGGGCAAGAGCAACAACCGAAATTGTTGTAAAGCTAGGCGACATCGAAGAACCGGTCTTAGCACTCATAGATCGTGGATCAGAGATCAATTTGATGGCTAAAAGCTTGCACAAAAAGGGGAAATGGCCTATTTATGTGGACCATGGTTGGCGAATTCGAGCTGCCAATATGCTTCCAGGCAACCTCTATGGTGCATGTGCAATGTTAAGGTAACTGTAGGGGATGTCTGTGATGAGCAAAAATTATTTATACAGGAGCATTCCTCTTATCCTTTAATTTTGGGGCAACCATACATTACGGCTGTGCGAATGGAAACCAAAGTGCTGGATGATGGCTCGGCCTATGCTAGGGTTCGGAGCCATGATGGTAAGAAAGCAGTGCAATTCTTGACTGTATGTGTTGACCATGCTAGGAATAAGGACAGTCTATGTGATCATCCAATGCCAAAGATACACAAGGAGTTTAGAGAACACAGGTTTGCATAGGATTTTCTCGGAGTGCCATTATAAAGCGGGACTATGGTGGTACAAGTGAGGAGAAGTTCTCGCAAAGAGAAGCTTTCTCTTTGGGGTTTTTGGGGTTAACATCTGAAGGTTCATTGTCTTTCAGAAAATTTAATGATTTGCTGAAGTGAGAAAAACAATATGTTTCAGGTATTCAAAGTGAATTGCAGGGTTGTGATGTGCTTGAATCTGATGATGTGATTTCAGGAGTCTTTGAAGAGGTATCTTATGAAGATACTATGTCAGTGCTTGAAGAGATGAGGAAAAACAGGTTACAAAGTGGAACTGAAGTAGTCAAGGTCCATTCAATGGACATGTATGATGAGTTAAGTTTATATAAAGCACTTATGCATATTGAAGATGATTTAGGTGAAACTGTTGAAGCGCAGGTAGAGACCAAATACAAGACTGTTGCAAACAAAATGAGGCCAGTGGCTACACTGCTGCCAGAAGGAAGTGATGGGATGATCAAAGAGGCTTCTCGACAGCCTATACTCAGAAATCCGATTAACATAGGGCATAAGTTTACTAAGGAGACACTGCAGCAGCAGCTGAAGGTTGGAGAAGACGGTTTCCTCAATGAAGAGGAGATCCAATGTTTTCAAGGTATGCTCAAAAAACATGGTAAAGCTTTTGATTTTGAGCCAACTAAGATAGGGTGTGTGGATTCGAGTGTTGTTTCACCAATGGTTATTTTCATTGTTCCACACATGCCATGGAGCTTGCGTCCTATTCCAGTTCCTAAAGCTCACTTGCCAAAGCTCATCAATTTGCTTAATGAAAAGATCCAAATGGGAGTTTTGGAGCCGTCATGTGCTCCGTATTCTAATCGATGGTTTACTGTTCCGAAGAAAAATGGTACATTAAGATTCATTCAGGATATGCAACCGGTTAACAAAGTAACAATCCGCAATGTGGGTAATGGCCCAATTGTGGATGAATTTGCTGAGGCCTTTGCAGGTAGATCTATTAACTCCATGGGCGATCTTTATTCAGGATATGATCAATTCCAATTAGCTTGGGAGAGCAGGGATCTTACTACAATGCGTAATCCTCTTGGTTTGGTAAGGATGTGCTCTCTGCCACAAGGTGCTACTAATTTAGTAGCTCATATGATGAACGGCATGAATAAGGTATTAAGGGACTTTATCGCACATGTTACCATGCCTTTGATTGATGATCTACCAATTAAGGGCTGTGAAGAAGGCTCAAAAGATGAAGCAAAAGACTAGAGGGGGTGCAAACAGTTTGTTGCTCAACATATTGTTGACTGTGATGCTATATTATTAAGACTTGAAGAAGTTAACTTAACACTTTTAGGTCAAAAATCGACTTTTGGAGCTAAGGAGGTCTTAATTGTGGGACATATGTGTAGTTCTGAAGGAAGAAGGCCAAGTCCAACAAAAGTTGAAGCAATCCAAAAGATGAAGGATACATGTTCTTCAGTTACTGAGGTTCGTCGATTCTTAGGCGCATGTGTGTTCTATCGTATTTGGCTGCCACACTTTGCCCATGTTGCAGAGGTGGTATCAATTGCTACGGAAGGTAAGAGGTTTGTTTTTGAATAAGTTCACACACAAGCTATTAAGAAATTAAAGAAGATGCTTCTTGAGGCTCCGACCTTGAGGAAAGTTGATTATAAATGTGACAGGCCAGTTATTTTAACAGTTGACACTAGCCCGATAGGTATTGGATGGGCTATAGGTCAGGATGATGTTGAAGGACACAGGTATGCAGTGAGATTTGGAGCCAAGGTGCTCAATTATTGTCAATGAGGATATCCACAGGTTAAGAGGGCACTTTGGGCGTTGCTACTGCTCTAAGGACCGATAAAGAATACTTTACTGGAGCTTCCGTTGTGGTAGAGACAAATTGCTTGCCACTGATAGGGATGATTGCAAATTGCTCTACTCCGAACATTTCCATGCTACGTTGGATAGCGTATATCAAGTCTCTTAACCCTGAATTTTGTCATATTGTAGGTAGAGATAAGCCTGTTGTAGATATGTTATCAAGAGCCAGGTTTGAAGATGAAGAAGAGATGCTGACCACGAGTGATGATGTTGACTTGAAGTTCTACACGTTGTTGGGCGCATTTTTGACACCCCTTTTTTTTGTAAATTTTTCCATATGGACATGACGCCCGATGTCAAAAGGGCGTGTGGACTTTCTTTTTGTGGGTTTTTTAGCTTGCTTTAGCAAGCACATGTACATGCACTGCAAGTCGCTAGTCTAGTGACAGCTGTTGGGCTACTGTAAGTGCCTGTTAGTGAGTTTTTTGAAGTGAGCCTTGTATATAACTAAAACTCATGTACAAACTTTAAAAAAGTTCATCCAAACATCAGAAATTTGCAGGTTTTAGCTCGTTGTGTCTCCTTGGTGCTCTTGGATGCAGTTTTTTGCCCCGACTAGCCTTCTCTACGTGTAGGGTGAAATCATGTTAACCTGTCATGCTTTTTCATGTCTCGGACAATGCTAACTAGCACAATTTTGACATATGCTAACTAGTACAATAACTTGAGCTACATCTCCAAGATCTATGACATATGATATATCAATAGAAAGCACTTGAAACAAGTAATCCAAATGTACAACCTGGGAAAATTTTGATATTATTTGTAAAAAATTTACCGGACGCCCAATGTTTCGAAGATGTGCTAACTTGAAACTGCTAACTAGCACAAAAAGCGCGACAGGTTAACATGCTTTCACCCTGTAGTCGTGTTGGGATAGCTTTCTGTTCGCGTCAATTTTCCTCATGGAGGCATATGGAATCAATTTTGGTTATCTTCAGCTTTCTCTCCAGTCATTTTTCAATATTTTTTTCAAGCTTTAAAGTGCCCCAATTGGAGTTGTTCTCTTCAGGTTACGACTAGTTCTCTGCAGGGTTATGGCTATGGCAACCTAGTGGCAAATTGTGTGTAGACAGATTCGGAGGGAATGTATCTACGAATTGTGGAATTGATGTTGAAGTTATGGATTTGTGATGTTTGATTGTGAAAGGAGAGGCTCTCGTCTTCATCTGCATTGGTCGGCGTGTGCTGTAAATCCGTGCTTTGACAGGGTTTTGCTCCTAAGTGACATTGGGTGGGCGACAGCTAGTAAATTCCCAAGGGTCTACTCCTATTGGATTGGTGGTGTTTCAAAAATATTTTGCAAAGCTTTTGGTGTCCTGTACTTCTCTTTCAACGCTCTTGGGTGACATCACTATAGAGGTGTTTCAGTTTGCTTGTTCCCAACAGTGTTTTGGTGCCCGCCACCAAGGAATCGCTTCAAGTTACCTTCAGTTTACAGGTTTTGAAGACATGGCATTTAATTTTCCGGAGTTTAATGGGAAATCAAATGAAAGTTCCAAAGCTTTCATTGAGAGAATGGATTTTGCTTGCCTTCTTGCTGACAAAGCAAGACCTAGCGTTGGTGTTGCGAATCTTCTATTTCTGTTTGAAGGGAGATACTAGGGAATGGTTGGAAGGCTACGAAAAGGATCTAAAATCAGCCCAACCTCCTCAAGTTATGACTTATGAAATGGTAATGCATGCTTTTCTTACACACTTTCAACAGGTGGAAGACCCACAAAAGGTATGGCAGTCTATTCAAGGCTTAGTACAAGGTGAAGGCCAAACCATAGAAGACTTTGTCAAGGCATTCAATGCATTATGGACAAAGTGGTGTACATCTTTCGGGGCTAAAATTCCTCCAGCCATGTTGAAGAAGGACAGGTTTCTTGCAATTTTGAGGAGTAACCTACGCTTGAAGGTAGAGCTCAAGCAGCCAAGGACCTTTGAGGAGGTAGTTGAAATTGCAAAGAATAAAGAGTGGAAAGCAGAGCGTCTTCATCAACTTGGAATCAATGTCGAGCCAAATCTTGAAGTGAAAGTGGTAGAGCAACCAAGGGTCCTCATCAAGGAGCCAGGTTATGTTCAACAAGCTTCTCATGATGTGAATGCCTTTCGCAAGGAGATGCAAGAGGTTGTCGGTCTTATGAAGAATCTTAGTGTGCATATGATGGGAGGTGGAAGAGGTCAAAGCTATGGATATGGACGTGGTTATGGAAGCAATGAGGGTTATACAGGTGGTAGAGGAAGAGGCATGGTTGGAAGAGGGGATATGTTTCAATGTTACAATTGTGGTGAATCGGGTCAAAAAAGCCCTCAATGTGACAAGCCAAAGAGAATGGGTGGTGACATGTTTCCTCTTTCTCCACAAATTCCTTCTCGAGCTCAAGATTATGGTATTGAGATTAAACGGGAAGCAGGACCAAGTGGATTGACAGCAGAAGAAAAGGGCAAAACAAAAGTGGTAAGCATAATCCGTTTGGAGAAGAAAGAGGATGATTTGGGAGCTATGGTCATGCCTGTAGGTAAGAGGGTTACAAGAGATCATGACATGAGTGATGCAAGTCCCAGCCATAAAAGAGGGAAACAGGTACAGGTAAAGAGAAGAAGAAGAGAAAGCCCAGGAAACATTACAATGCATCTGACTTTCCTTTGGGAGAAGGGCAACCAAATTATAGTTTAAGGGCAGATTTGGTGGGTAGAAAGGCTGATGTTACCTTTGGGCAACTCATGGAGATGTGTCCCAAGTTAAAGAGGCAATGGAAGCACGTAGTCAACCCCATGAAGAAGGAGCCTACAAGGGGTCAGTGAGAGTCCTATCTTTGAATGAGCTACCTGATATATGCCCCACTATGGATGCATGGCATAAGAGGAAGTGCATTGGAGAGGCTTATATTGATGGAGGTGCACAGGTATGTGTTATTACTCAAGCTTGTGTATCAAAGTTGGGACTCAACATGGTGTAGAATTCAGGTTGTGTATCAAAGTTGGGACTCAACATGGTGAAGAATTCAGGTTTTTGCATAAAGCTTGCCAACCAATCAAGGGTGAGATGCTTGGGAGTTGTAAAGGACTTGGAGATGGATGTATTTGATGTTAAAGTGCTGGTCAATTGTCATGTTATGCCCGTAGGTATTGGTGCTTTCCCTCTCATCCTTGGAAGACCATGGTTACAGGCAACCAAAGCTATACATGATTGGGGACATGGTACCATCACTCTCTACAATAGAAGGGGTGATAACAAGAAGTTTGACATGGCTAGCAAGAAATCTTTGGATGCTGATTTTGATGAGAAAAGTGATGAAGAAGAGTCCTCAAGTGAAGAAGAAGACAATGGGGATGATGGCAGTGAAGTGGAAGATAGCAGCGATAGTGATCTAGATGTTTCCTCCTTGTTTCTTGAAGAAGAGCATGATGAGAAACAAAGATTTATTGGCCTTATGGAGAATGAGGATATCTCTAGTCCTTATGAGCAAATTGAAGAGCTGATGCAACCCAAAGTTCAACCTAATGTCAAATAGGAGTTGATACAAGGTATGTTGTCTCCCGACTTGACTAGTCATGAGAAGGGTGAGTACCTACATATGATACAACAATTTCCCCAATTATTCATCACTTCTTATGAGGAAATTAGAGGCTTTTATGGAGAGGGAATCCACATTCCAATCAAGGAAGGAGCTCATCCCATACGCCAAAAGATAAGGAGAATTGGGCACGTTGTCGAGAAATTTGTGGTCTTGCCAGGAAAGCACCGGGCTTATGGCTGTGAGAGTTTGTGAGAGAACTCAACAAAAACTATATGAAGGAGTTAAACCATAGATTCCATGAAGACTAGGGTTTGGAAAGAAGTACAATCAAAGAAGCCCACCCATTCTCTCTTGCACTCACACGCACAAAGAAAGAACACAAAAGAGAATGTCAAAATAACACAAAGATGAAAACATCAAGGCTATGGTCATATCGTATCATGGGTAATATGAAAGGGTTAATAGATGAGTTAATGGAATTCAATCTTGGCTGACCAAATATGCTACGAATTGTTCTTTGGAATTGTAGTTTTGTGTTTACCATAATATATATATTTTGTCTAGTGATTGGGATTAATTGTGTGTACAAATCCTCTTGGTTCAAAGCAAGATAACTACGCTTACGTCAAAAGAAAAGTTATAGTCTATGGGAGGTAGTATGATGGGATCCGGTGATAGAAGTATTTCATTGAGCCTTTCTGGGCCAAAGAGAAACACTATACGTTGTTGAAAGTGTATTTTACGACTAATCCATACGTTAATTCTAATAGATCGTACAGAGTGAAAGCGATAGAAATTATCATCATGTGGGTTATTAATCTAGGATAGTATGTGAGAAATGTAGATATAAGAGAAGTGAAGAGATGAGAAGTTTCCCTCCCAAGCCCTATTCTTGCCTGTAGGCAATAAGGATACTGCGGGGAGAGATGTACCTGTAGCAAGGAGAACCTAAAATTTGTAGAGAGGATGAATTACTAAGAGTGAGAGAGATAGGTTTGGTTAAGGAGATGAGATTAGATATATATATATAATGGGTTAGAGATGAAAAAGAAAACAACAAGAAATCAAGAAAACATCAATGTAGAACACATCTTACTTGACAAACCCTTCGGCACCATTATTGATGGAGAGAGAAGAAGAGGGGAGAATTCAACTTTGATTGATACGCCAAGTCCACGCCCTTCTTTGATTAGAGTTGATCTGCCAAGGATAGCATACAAGGATGGCTAGTCTTCCTCTAGGAGAAAGTGTAGGCTTAGGCTTATGTTAATGGCTAAGTACAATTAGGCATTACTACTCACTCCCTCAAGAATTCCTCTCATCAATGGCTTGAATGCTTGAGTTCATTTTCAAGGAAGAAGAGGTCCCCTTTTATAGGTGAAGGGAATCCCCAAGGTTTTACACAAGAAGAGAGGAGCCAGTGTGAACAGGAAATGGAAAAGTTGAAAATGAGCTGTCCCTACATGATGTGGGCAGACTGGGGTCCAGTATTTTGATCATATATCCTCAACCGTGGCTCCAAATAAAAAAGTAAAAATATGGGCAGAAAATGCAGCTCATTAGCTACGATTTGCATTTTAAAATCGTTTTCCAATTCAGATTGGAACCTTGTGTAAAAAATTCATCAAAATAGGGTCCATTTTTGGCAACAAAATTCTTCCTGTGGTCCCCTTAGCTTAGACATTCATTTGATTCCAAAGGACACCTCATGCCATATGAAAGCATGACATTGCTCCTTGACAAATTTTTGTAATCATGCTTGCAATAATGCATTAAAATAAGTGTATCTTTGAAATCATGCCACCTAGTGTCCCACTAGGATTTGATTCCCTCCTAGTAGCTATTTAAAAAGAAACATAAGAAAAATATGAAAAATACATAGAATATATATATATTGGAGTTTAACTTAGATATAGGGACAAACTAGGGTGTGAGATGATAATGAGATAGTAGAAATAAAGAATCAATGTTTTTTGCCCCAAGTTAAACAGGCGGAGCTATTGATGCTTTTCCCATAGTATTTTCTGATGGTGGTAAAGTAAGAATAGGTTACCCTTGAGAAAAATAATAGGATGATATAGAAGGCTTATTATTATACCTAAATATGCATATGTACATTATAGGAAAGATAATTATGTATCTAAAAAATTACAAGATAGATCTTGTAGCATGCGTTCCCACTATGTACGTTTCACAGCACGACAACGTACAACTTAATGCTTTAAAGGAAGAGGTAGACAAGCTTCTTGAAGCAGGTTTCATATGTCCTATGAGCACTGCAGAATGGGTGAGTCCTGTTGTTGTCACACCCAAGAAGGATGGAAATTGGAGGATATGTGTTGATTTTAAGCCTCTAAACGCAGCCATGAAGAGGGATCCATACCCTCTTCCTTTCATAGATGACATACTTGATTATTTTGCAGGGCATGAGAGGTATAGCATATGTGATGGATTCTCTGGATATTTTCAGCTCACCTTGGCTTTAGAAGATCGAAATAAGACCACAATTATCATGCCATGGTGATGCTTTTGTTATTGTGTGCTTCCTTTTGGTCTTATGAATGGCTGTGCGTGGTATCAAAAGCACGTCAACAAGGTGTTCTCTCCTTTTCTTGGCAAGTTTGTGAAGGATCTTATTGATGACTTTTGTGTTTATAGCTCTAGAAAGGATCATTGTGCAAAGCTTGGGATGGCATTGAAGCAATATGATGAAAGTGGAGGTCAACTCAACCCAAAGAAGTGTCATCTTGCTCAACCAAGAGTGATGTTTTTGGGGCATATGATCTCAGAGAATGGGATTGAAGCGGATCTTGACAAAGTGAAGGCTTTGGTGCTCCTCCCATCACCTAAAGATACAAAAAAACTTTTTATTTTTATTCAAAAGGTGAAGTATATGGCAAGGTTCATTCCTTTGTCCTCTCAACTTCTTTATCCTCTACAACAAGTAGCGAGGTTGGATCCTCTACAATGGACAAATGAATGTGAAGAGGTTTTTCAAGGTATCAAAGAGGTTCTTGGTTCTCTTCCTGCTATGCAAGCTCCTAATTGGGATAAGGATTTTTATGTGAATCCATCAGTAGGTGAGGATGCTATTGGAGCTATGCTTCTTCAACGAGGTAAAAACTCCCACTACATGAAGCCTATCTATTGTGCTAGCAGGGTGAAGCTAGAGGTGGAAAGAGGCTATACTGAGGTGGAGCTCATTATGGTAAGCGTGATTTATGCATGTAGAAGGTTTAGGCACTACCTTCTCCCTAAACCATTCACATTCCTCACTAGCTACACTCTTCTACCTCAATTGGTGAATAGCCCTACTTTGTCAAAGAGGCTCATGAAGTGGATTATGGAGCTACAGGAATTCCAATTCTCTTTTCTTGTTGAGGAAAGTACAAGGGCTACATTGGCTGATTTGTTTACCTATAAGGAAATCCCTCTTCTTCTTAAGGAGGATGCAATGAAGAAGCAACACATGGAAGCTCCTGACATGGACAATGCCTATCTATTGTTTTTTGATGGCTCTTACAGGAAAGCGCATGATGAAGCTTCAGGAGGTGTGGTAATCTATGATCCTCAAGGTGCTTTGGTAACTAAAAGGATTTTGAAGCTTACCGCACAAAGCAACAATGAAGCTGAGTATGCTACTTTGGAGAAAGGTCTCAACCTTTGCCTTGAGCTTGGCATCCGTCGTGTGAGGGTAAGAGGTGATGCTCTTTTGGTGGTTAAGCAAGTACTTGGGGTGTGGCAAAGTAAGAATCCAAGGCTGAAAAATATGTGTTTTCAAGTGAAGAATATGCTTAAGCATTTTGAACCTTGGAGCTTAAGGCATGTGGACTGGTCTCAAAATGAAGAAGCACATGGTGCAGCGCAAGCTTCAATTGGGCATTTGTATGTAATAAGGGATGATTCTCCTCTTTATTTGGGAAGGGAAGCTTTAGAGAGGGAGGAAGAGTTTCTACAAATCGGTATGCTTCCATCAGAGTTGGAGAAGCCAAAAACGTACGCCTTCCTACGTCGTGCCAAAAGGTATGCGCTACTTGTGATGCCTTGTATATGAAGGGGGCTGATCTTGTGATGAGAAAAGTGCCTTGGAAAGAGTAAATTTACAAAATTTTAGAGGATAATCATGAGGGTTCTTGTGGTGGTCACTTTGCTTCAAAGATCACTTTGCAAAAAGTCTTGCAATAAGGTTATGTGTGGCCAAGTGTTCAACGTGATGTTCATCATTGATGCAAGTCTTGTAAAGAGTGTCAAAGCATGGAAAATAGGGTTCTCAAATCATAAATTAGAGGCACCATTGTGGCTTATGATGTGTTTGAGATGTGTTTGAGAAGTGGGGTATTGATACAATAGGTCCTCTACCTATGACAGCTAGAGGCAAATGTTACATACTTACTGCTGTTGATTATCTATCCAGGTGGGCCGAAGCCAAAGCTGTTAAGCACATCACGAGTAAAGATGTTTCCTTATTTATATCTGAAGATATTTTTTGCAAATTTGGTATGCCATTGGAGTTACTTTCTGACAAGGGTCCAGGTTTCAGGGGAGAGTTGGTGGATTATCTATGTGAGAAGCTTCATGTGCATCACAGGTTTACTACTCCATATTATCCCCAATGCAATGGCATGAATGAAAGGTTTAATGGAGAGCTCATAAGGATGCTTACAAAGATGACAAGAAACAATGTGAAGACTTGGGATTTAGAGCTACCTTGTGCTCTATGGGCTTACAGGACTGCCATCAAATCAAGTACTGGTTTTTCTCCCTTCCATCTAGTTTTTGCCAAAGAGGCTTTACTTCCTATTGAGGTGGAGATACCAGCCTTGAAGATGATGATAAAGCTTGAAGAAGAGCCCAATGATAAATTCAAGGAAAGACTTTTATATTTGCAATGTGTACAATTGGATAGGGTGTTAGCTTTTGAGCATTATGAGCAGGTCTTGAAGAAGAATCAAGCAAAGGCAAATGAGAAGGTAAAGGACAAGGACATCAAGAAGGGTGACATGGTGCTTCGTTAAAATAGTAAGCTTGATAGAAATTTTCAAAAGAAATTTCAAATCAAGTGGCAAGGTCCTTTCTTGGTCTTAAACGGGTTTCCAAATGGCACATATCAGCTTGCTGACTTGGATGGTACCCCGCATAAAGCACGTGTGAATGGCTACAGGTTGAAGAAGTATATTGCAAGGTTGATGACTGTGATTGAGGATGAGCCTTCTTTTGAAGCATTTTCTGATCATGTTTCTAATGATAGATAAAGTGAAGACTCCCTCATGTGGTTTACAAGATCTCTTTTGTGCTGCTGACCATGAATGATCTAGCAGGATGGGGTGTGGCAAACTATGTTGGGCGCATTTTTGACACCCCGTTTTTTGTAAATTTGTACATATGGACATGACGCCCGATGTCAAAAGTGCGTGTGGGATTTCTTTTTGTGGGTTTTTTAGCTTGCTTTAGCAAGTACATGTACATGCACTACAAGTCGCTAGTCTAGTGACATCTGTCGGGCTACTATAAGTGCCCGGGAGTGAGTTTTTTGAAGTGAGCCTTGTATATAACTAAAACTCATGTACAAAATTAAAAAAATCTCAGCCAAACATCAGAAATTTTCAGGTTTTAGCTCGTTGTATCTCCTTGGTGCTCTTGGATGCAGTTTTTTGCCCCGACTAGCCTTCTCTACGTGTAGTCGTGTTCGGACAGCTTTCTGTTCGCATCAATTTTGCTCATGGAGGCATATGGAATCAATTTTGGTTATCTTCAGCTTTCTCTCCAGTCATTTTTCAATATTTTTTTCAAGCTTTAAAGTGCCCCAATTGGAGTTGTTCTCTTCAAGTTACGACTAGTTCTCTGCAGGGTTATGGCTATGGCAGCCTAGTGGCAAATTGTGTGTAGACAGATTCGGAGGGCATGTATCTACGAATTGTGGAATTGATGTTGAAGTTATGGGTTTGTGATGTTTGATTGTGAAAGGAGAGTCTCTCGTCTTCATCTACATTGGTCGGCGTGTGCTGTAAATCCATGCTTTGACAGTGTTTTGCTCCTATGTGACATAGTCTCTTGGGTGGGCGACGGCTAGTAAATTCCCAAGGGTCTACTCCTATTGGACTGGTGGTGTTTCAAAAATATTTTTCAAAGCTTTTGGTGTCTTGTAGCTCTCTTTCAACGCTCTTGGGTGACATCACTATAGAGGTGTTTCAGTTTGCTTGTTTCCCAACAACGTCTTCTTATCTACATGCCAACTGTGGTAGTATTGCTCATGTTTTTGAAGTCTTTTTTGAAGAGTTCTATGATGGAGAGTGGCTTATGATTGGCCGCTTCCTAAGTACTCTCACTAGACAAGAACGATGGAGTGATCAAGAATTCAGGAAGATCATGAAAAAGGCCTATTACTATTTCCTGAAAGACGGACATTTATGGAAGCAACCGAAGCGCCCAGGAGGGGTACCACAACGAATTATTTGCGACAAAGCGACCCAACAGCAGGTGATTAAAGAGTTTCATGAAAGTATATGGGCTGGACACAGAGGAGCCTGGGCAACCTTTGTCAAAATTAAATACCGATATTGGTGGAAAGGTATGTACAAAGATGTGGTTCAATTTGTGGAATCATGCTTAATATGTCAACAGTACTCTAATGTGCGACATAGAGATGGGTTGCATCCCACCTATCCACTAGCTATGCACTACAAGTGGGTGGTGAAACTTATTACGATGCTAGTAGGAGTGTGGCAGATGAGATATATTGTTCTTGCCAGGGAAGATCTTACAAACCAGGTTGAAGGCAGAGCTTTGCGTACCAAAGCTACCAGTTTAGTATGCAAGTTCTTGCTTAAAGATGTTATCTCTAGGTATGGATGTGTTGGCAGAATTACTGCAGATAGAGGAGAGCTAGATGCAGATGAAGCTCGAGAGTTTTTTGCTCGTATGGGCATTAAACTCGCCCTCACCACAGCATATAATCCAGAAGGTAACGGGAAGAGTGAAAGAGGACATCCGCCTATTGTTAAATCTTTAGCAAAGGCATGTGAAGGACATATTGGTGATTGGCCTAAACTCTTGCCATTTGCTTTGTGGGCTGATCGCACTACTCACAGTTCAATTACAAGATTTATGCCATTCAAAGTAATGTATGGGAATAAACCCATTATGCCTACAGAGGAAGCACTTACAACTTGGACCATAATGCCATGGGAAGAAGGTATGTCTACTGAAGACTTGCTTGCTCTACGTATTCGGCAGCTGGAGAGGCGTCGAGAGGATATTGAGCAGGCTAAAGAGAAGCTTAAGGAGGCAAGATTGAAGAACAAGGCAGCCGTTGATGGAAAGCATAGACTACGACCACATGCTATCAAGGAAGGTGACTGGGTACTTGTTTATGACAGTAGCTTGGAGAACCAATACTCTGCTATGCGGAAAATGGTGAAAAGGTGGTTTGGACCATATGTGGTGCAACATGTTTTTGATAATGCGACATATCAATTATGTGAACCAGATGGTACTATGGTTAAAGTGCCTATAGCAGGAAAAAGAATCAAGTTGTTCAAGAAGCGAGAAGGCGAGATTGTTCTTGAATATTCTCATTTAGATCCACCTCCAGAGGATCATGTTATGTATACATCATATGATATATCTGATGATGATTTTAATGAAGCTGATTAAGTGCAATTGGCACAGACCGGAGGCTGTGCAGGTTCAGAGGGGGTGAATGTCATGCAGCTCCGATCACATGCAAAGAAAGATGCTAGAAAAATGCACATTAAGTTTGTTTGAAGCTTATATGTTTAATGAACAGTGGTTAAGGGTTGGTTGCAGGTCGAGTTCAATGCTGAATGTATGTTAAATGCGGCTGAAAGGTCCAAAACATGCCTTAATGATGCTAAAAAGTGTTATGCTTGAAGTGAACATGGATGGGGTATTGTGCTCTAAAATTGTAGTGCTCCATGTGCTCTACTGGACTGTCTTTACGGCTCGTCGATTGGAGCTACGATGAAGAAGTTATGGCAGTTTAAAGTTCAAGTCGATTGCAGATCCGTGCCAGATTGGGCAACAGCAGCTGACGGAATAAAAATGAAATGAATGCATCGGGATGAAGTGCTCACTTTGTGGAGGACCCATTAGCGATGTCGCTAATGGGTGCCTAGCTAAATTTAGCAAGAGGGGACATGCATCCATAAAAAGAACAAATGTGTGGTTTGTTGGGATTTTTTCACCTCATCATCGGAAGGGCCCCTCCTCCTCCTCCTAAGCTTCATACCCTTAAGCTCTTGATAATCCCGAAGCACCTAATCTCCTCCTCATAAGCGGGGATATTCTTAAGCTTCTCCTCCGAATCTTCAAGCTTGCTTAATCCTCGTAAGCTTAAAGCCCTTCATAAGCCATAATCCAAAGCTCTTAAGCTATCAAGAGCGGAGTTAACCCTCAAGCTTAAGTTTTTTTTAAACCTCTCTTAATCTAATCTATCACCATAAGCTAAGCCTAATCGAGTTTCTATCTCCTAAACCGAGCCTAATCTTCTAAGCTTTCATTACCCGAGTCATAAGCTGTCTTAAACCTTCCCCAAGCCTCATTAGCCATTCGAAATCTGCTCGAAGCTTATTAACCATTCGAATCGAGGAGCAAAAGGCAAAGTAAGCAGAATTTCATCAATTTCTTGTTTAAGCACCTGATTTAAGCCAGTTTTTCCTTGTAAGAGCATTTAAGCTTCCATTAGGGATTGATTAATCATGGATTCTGTCGATTAACTAGAAATTAGACGGACTGCTTGTTTTGAATACTGTTGTCGGTAATTGCATCTGCTACACCTTGTTTCCTGCACCTCTCATAGCCAAGGACCCGGTGCCTTCCCGGCTCACCTTTCGCACAATTATCCCCCGACAGCACTTGTTGTTCTTCAATGATGGGCACTTGAAAGTCGGACTCTTCCTGGAGCTCTTCGACTGGTTGTGTTTCTGTTTTTGTAAAGGAGCGTGGCAACAAATCCAAAGGCGGTTGTTCAAATGTACCTGCCTCTTCTTGAGCTTCCGGATGTTTGTCTCTTAGGAGTTGATTTTCTCGCTCAGATCCGCTATCTCTTTGAGTAGTTACTCTTCTTTTTGGACCCGCATCAAAGCAAGGTCACGCCGTTGTGATTGTTCTAACTTTAGCTCAAGCTCTAGTTCTTTATTCCGCTTCTCCGAAGCTTTGCATACGCCACTAGTTCCTTTGAGTGAGACGACAGCTGGATTTTCTCGAATTTGTCTTAGAACTGTTGCTTGATCATTGATCCTTTGTTCAGAATATTGCAAGGAAGCATTTGCTACATCCAGCTATACCTAAAGCTTTTGCATTGACTGAGTAGTGACTATAAGATCATTTGTCACCTTGGCCAGCTGCTCATCTTTTGTCTTGCAGGCATCGGAGAGTTTGGTGAGAAGCTCTCCTAGCTCTTCCAGTTCCTTCTACTACTTTTCCTTGTTGAGCTGGTGCTGTACTGCTTCATTCTTTAGCTGCTAGATTTATTGTTTTAATTCTGAAATGGTAGTTAATCTATCATCCAGCTCCCCTTGTAGAGTGTCGATGACAAGCTCTAGTTCTCTTTCCTTTGCACTATGGCTAATTGTGGCTGATCTCATTTTATCAGTCATTTGCAACATCTGCTGGGCATATCCATTCACTTGTAAAATGACCTCATCGATAGCTTCCCAATCTTCAGGCTCCACTTAGATGATTTGTGAAGTTCCTACCGTGTCAGCTTGTGGCTCCTTTTCTTGTATCGTGGAAATTGCTTGTGGTAGAGGCCGGGGTTCTACTTCACCTGTAGGCGTTGTAGTTGCCTCTGATGTGGGTGCTTCTTGAACTTTTGTGGCAGCCTCTTGTTGCTTTTCAAGATCTTTTAGGCCAACAACTTTTGTTTGTGGTTGTGCAGCTATCACAAGTGGTTCTTCTGGAGGCTGATAGCTGCCTCAACCTATTCCTCTTGGGTGGTGGTAGATGGTCCAACTTCGGGTTGTGTGCTCTTAGGTCTTTTGAAACTGACCTCTTCTTGTTCTTTTAACTGCTCCTCTTCAATTGGTTTGGTAAGTGGTGGAGGACTTGGATGTGGCGTAGGAGGATATGCTTGCTCTCTGTGTGGTCTTGGAGACATATCTCCCTGTTCTTGAAAATCTTCTTGCTGAGCAGCCACCACTGCTTCCTTTTCTCTTTTTTGTTCTTCAAGATCCTCTTGCAATTTTAAGGCTTCAGCTTTGGCACACATTCACTCTAATAGTTCAGTGGGGTCCTCTGGGGTGGGCTTCAAAGGGTTCTTGGTCCTTGGACCCTTAATCTTGCTCGGTACCCATTTCGTGGGATATTCACCCGCTGCCTGACGACTTCTTTCGTATGCATGTTCTTCTCTCTCAAACCTCACCTTCTTCTGTTGTGGCTCCTCCTGGTGGGCAGCCACTATTGCTCTCTTTTTCATCCTTTCTCTTCGAGCCTTTCTCTCCTCATTGTCAGAGCTCTCGCTACTATGAGCTTTAGAGGATTCCTCGTCAGATTTTTGCTTTCTTTTTTCTAACCTGGTTGTTCTTTGAGAAGGTGGAGCAGTGAGGATCCAAGTGTTTTGGTATGGGGCTGGCGATAGGTTCTCAGTCATACCAATAGCGTGGTATGCTATGCGTGTTAAAACTTCAAGTGCACCTAAATATGTGATCTTTCCTTCTTTTTTAGTGATTTTAAGTGTGGTCAACACGTACTGTGCATGATCGATAGGTTGCTTGGCCGTCGACTTCAATACCTGCGGGAAGGTAATCGCCACTGCATGCTTAGGTTTAATGTACCTCGGCGGTTTCTTTGCCAAGAAATGGAAGTGTTGATGGTATAAACGCGATTGCTAAACTAAAGGAGTTTCTCGACAATAAACATGGTCACCCCAATCATGACTGACGAATATCCTCTTTCGACATCCCAAACAAACGAAGTGGATATACAAAGCGAAGAATTAGCAAATACCATGACAGACTTTAGGGCTCAGGATGATAGCATCATTGACGACTTGGAAGATACGTGGTGTAGTCCTTACATAAAAGCTTATGCAGGCACAAAACAAGTTGAAATATATGCATGGCTTGACACTGCAGCAAAAATGAGTGTCATCAACTTTGAGCTCTTTCAGAAACTTGGACCAATGAGGACGATCCTAGAGACACACCGGTTGAAAGTAGCATCGGGTGATGAGGTGACCACGTTGTGGTCTATTATAATACCAACCATAGTGCAGGCACACCAGTACACTACAAAATTCCATGTACTGCCACCAAGTAAATTAGAAACGCCGTGTATCTTAGCAGTGTCATGGATGAAAGCTAACAGGGTATTCATTGATTTGGATACTAATGAAGCACTGTTCCGAAATGACAACTTTTCAGAACCCTTCTTATCATATAACCAATACATGTCAAGGAGGAAACATAAGTCAATACAACCACAAGGATATGCCCAACAACAAACAGAGTTTACAAGTCCAGCAACGTCTTATCAAAAATCAACAACCATGCAGGGAACTAGGCAAGTTTGGGTACGGCGTACAGATCTGGCCGAGGCACAATTACACCAAAAGAGGAAATACAAAGTTTGTATAAGGCAAGACAGCCTAATTCCTATAAAAAAGGGGGCAGAAAAACAAACAAAACACCAAAAGCCAACAAAACTTCAAAGAACCACAGTCAAAATCGGTCGATTACGCAATGGACTATATTGGTATGGCGGCCAAAATTGCCAATTCAAAACAGGCCAACAACACAAGAAGGGAGGCCAAAGATGACCATCGAGCAGTTATCTACAACTGTCAATGTCAAGCCACATCATGCAAACAACACGAGGAAACAAACAGAATCAACAACAAAAACTACAAGGATCTATAAGACCCAAGTCATCAAAGGAGAAAGAAAAAATGTTCCACCAGAAAATGTAACAAAATATACGACAATATCGACTTCAAAGGATCCACATACGCCAATTCAAAACCAGTGGAAAACAATCAAACAAAGAGCGGCAGATTTACAACTACTCCTTGCAAAGAAAATCTGCCAGCCAACTCAAGCTACCACAGGAAACCTCAACGACAAATGCCAATAAGCGAATCGCTTATGCCTTCCTCTTACACCGCATAAATTCTTTCTACATGCATTGACTGCACATGCATATAGGGCTATATTACAAGGCCTGCATTAGCACGAGTTCACACCCATGCACAGCACATACCCTTGACGATACCCTGTCGTCCGGGAGGACTACAACTAGGAGGGGGGGAGGCATTCCAAATGCGGACTCATGACTCATGTCATATATTAGAGGGCAATGTTTGTGAGCAATTTTTCAACCATTTTTGCATTTTATTGTGTGATTTTGGGAAAAAGAATATGCCCTCGTAATTAATCAGAATTGGGAACCAAATCATCACACATGAGCCCCTAGGGATGTGTAAAGACTATAAAGAGAGTCAAATCTGCCCAAAAAACGTCTAAAAACAGCAAAAAATAGGCCAAGATTGACGATTATGAGTGAGAATGTACATAGACGAGAAAAAAGTGAGCTACAAAGTGTTTTGCTTTTCACAGGTATTTTTATAGGTTAGAATTGCTATTTTCGGGTTATTTTGGGATTTATTTGCTTTATTTTAGCCATTTTCTAGCAAAAATAATAGAAAAAAATCCGTAATCCAGATGGAAACACAAAAGAAGAGACGCCTGATCGGAGAAAGGTAAAGAAGACATAGAAAAAATAGGGACTGCAAAGGTGACAGGGCAAAATGACCACCGTCATGAAGGGACCTCCAACAGGAGAAATCTACAAAAATTGTAGAACTGGAGCAACCGAGGTCCAAATCAGGAAATTTGCAAGCCTAATCTGCATCTTGCAAAAAGTTATGGCCACAGGTAAAAGATGGGAAAATTTTGTGTCGGAGTCTCGATTACATATAGAGAGGCTAGGCTAGAAATCTCTCATTTGAGCCATTTTCCATTGTGAGAGAAAGAGCTCCCTACAGCAGTTGAGACTTCCAGAAGCTCATCCATCGCGCACGGTCACCAGATCGACATCAGATATGAGAGGTACGCTCGTCAACACTGACTCTAAGTGTTGTTTACTTCAGTTAGTCGCAAAACCTCGCCAGCATCACAATCACAACCTGTGCACACATACGGTAGACCGGTTGTTAGGGAGACCTAGAGGCCACCAAATGGAACCAAAATTGAAAGGCACAATGCATATAGCTTAGGATCAAGCCTATGACCTTGGAAAGCGCGAAGGAAGCTGCTCAGAAAACCCTAATTTCACAGGACCTGCAAAAGGGCAACTGAACCAAGGTGATCGGAAATGAGCCAAAACTCATAGACAGCAAGCCAATAACCTCGACAAACCGACTGAAGGGTTAGATCATGAAAAAGTTCGTCAAAACGGAGCCTAAAGTCCCTATCTGATGAAAACTGCACAAAGCGTCACGATACTCTAACGGGCCGACTAAATGACAAAATGACACCAAATTTAACAAGGTACATCCAAAAGAGGTCAACTACGAGATGGAATGTGTCCACTCAAGAAAAAATCTCTTCCACTAGGACAAATGCCAGCAACAGGCCAGAAAGATGTCCAAATGGTTGTTTTTCGTGTTGTAAACACCAAAACAACAACCGATTGCTTTGATGGAAGGTCAAAAGGAAATAAAAGAAAGCCGGAGTCATACAATGACCAAAAGGAATGGCGACCATCACCTAAGTGGTCTACTTCGTCTCCAGGACTAGCTAAGTGCTGCAAACAGGGAGTACACTCTTCTAAATTGATTAAAACTTGATGTGTGTCTAGGAGAGCCTATTAACACCATTGTGGTCAACTAACATAAAAAAAAACTGGTAAAAATGACTAAGTACTAGTCTATCGCGATAGACTTGAATTTACAATTAGACAAGTAAAATTTTGATTTTGGCTTCATGAGGAGTTCTAACAAGGAATATTAACCACCATTATCAAATCAAAGTGCAAAAGGGATCTCTCTTGGCCAAATAACCTAGTCTATCGCGATAGACTTGCTACTACAATATTTGGGGGAAAGAATTTTCAAAATTTTTACAAAACAGACTTGGGAAAGCACATGAAGGCAATACACCAAATTTGGTGACCAGGGATGGACTCATATGGCAAGCCGAGAAAGACATGATGACAACTCAGAGTCAGAACAGGACATCTCAAGGGCAGACAGTTAAAATTCACATGTGAGAGGTCAAGAAACCTTACATCAACTTGGAGAAGGTAGACAGATGATCAGAGAGCCAAAAAATGACAAATTGGCACTGAGTACCAGTCTATCGCGATAGACTAAGCAGAGGGATACTAGGCCATCTAACCAAAAATTTGAATTAACAGTTGGATTCAACATGATGCAAGAAGACTACCCACTAAGTTTGAGCCCAAAACAACACAAAATTAAGGAGATAGACCAACATCTCCTTGGAAGGAATGTGGAAAAAATGGGAGTTGATCCAAAAAGGGGTCACTTGACATTTGCGGTGAAAATGGGATCAGATCATGTGCAAGGTATGAGAAACCAATTGGTGGAGGCACAACTGCAAAATAGGACCCTTGTCAAAAGATGGCTAGTCTATCGCGATAGACTGAGCAAAAGTTGCAAATGAACTGATTTTCAGTTTGGGATTATAGAGTGACCTTACATGCCCTATGAACATACACCACACAAAATTTCAAGGCATTTGGACTTGTTCGCCTTCACCAACAACATTAATTTGAAGCCGTCAGAGTCGCACAATGGAAGAGCTTGTCGATCTGCTAACATTTTACCTTAACTCATCTTGGGACTAAGAAGGCTCATCTAGATGCATGATTAAGTGGTAATCAATTTAGAAGAGAAGTACTATGTTTGTACATTAACTGTTAATTGTGAATATAGGATCCATGGATGCTTCTCCGGGGAAAAGAAAAGGCAAGAACCAACGGAAGGTGCAATACCCTATGCACTTCTACCCAATTCACTAAAGCCAGCGGCCACTTGGATACTTGCAGACGTGCAATAGGCAGCAGCCTTTCAGATCTATCAAGGTTCATATGTCGATGACAAAAGAAATTTAGTGGATACAGTGATGATCCCCAAGGAGGCAGAAAATTACTTGAAAAGATCACCGCAAAGGTCATGGCTCAAAAAAGTTGGCTTATGGAACTTTGTATCACTACCACCAGTAGGGATAGATTTCAAGAGGGTACAACACCTAATTGAGACTATCCAAGAAGATGGAACTTGCAGAGTGGCAGGCATGGATAATGAAGTGATGGAGATCCAGATCACCAAAGAAATCATCAAGGAGGCATTGAAATTGTCTGATCAAGGAGCCAACATGAGAGAAAGAAGGAAAAACCTCACAGTCTACTTGCAAAAGTCAAAACTACCATCTTTTGAACTCATAGCAAACCCGGAAGTAAGAGAACTGACACAGATCTATAGTCATTGTTTGTTGAGTTATAGCAAAAAACCGCTAAGATACACTACACCACACGGGAGCATCTCAACCACACTGACATGGGCTATGGGAATGACCCATGAGTTCTATATAGATCACGCATCATATCTGTTTGAAGAAGTGACAAAGCTAAGGCAGGACAAGCCAAATTACATTGCAGGAGGAGAAGTCCTCACCAGAATCATATACCAGGCCATAGGCGCGGCAGATTAGCTGCCACCTGCTCCCCATCAAAAC
Organism: Adiantum capillus-veneris; assembly: GCF_014529385.1. Classification (NCBI taxonomy): domain Eukaryota; kingdom Viridiplantae; phylum Streptophyta; class Polypodiopsida; order Polypodiales; family Pteridaceae; genus Adiantum; species Adiantum capillus-veneris. Next base: position 55,232,727 of record NC_140931.1, read on the forward strand.
GACTGGCTGGTGTTAAGAGAGAATATCGAAGACAGATCACAAAGGAAAGTACCGGCCTCTATTAACACCATTGGAGGACGCAGGCTGGAAAGAGTAACAAGAAGTGCACAAGAAAAGATGGAAGAAAAAAGAAGAACTGAAGAGGAAGATGTTCGACTAAATAAGCGGAAAGCGGAAATGGAAAACAACACCAGGTTGCAGAAGATAGCAAAAATGGAAAGGATGCTAGAAGGATTTTTTCTAGAGAGATCTCTATGAGTCGATGTAGGCGCCACTTGGAAACCTTCTAGTAGCACTTACACACTGAGAACAAAGAATAAAAACAACCCAGCTTTTGAGTTGGACTGGTTCGAGAGGTACGTCCAAGAAATAAATGCTAGGGACGAACCAGAATTGCTACTAGAAGAGGAGGATCTCCAAACTTTGAGAGATCAGTTGAGGCCAACTTCACGAGATCAGGAAACACCACCGCCATCTCCAAGGCCAGAGACAAGTGAGAGGCAATCTACCCCACCTGCTGACTCTCCTTCGCATTCCGAAAGCTCACATCGTGATGAGAGAGTTCATACACCACCCAGTGAAGAAGAAGAAGAAGAAAGAACAGATGGTCACCCAAACACTGGAACCATATCACAAATCGATAAAGGCAAGCAAAAGGAGGTGGATCAGACAAAAGATAAAGCTTCCTCCTCTCAAGAAATTGAGTTGGAAGCTACTATAGATGAAGATTTGCAGTCAATGGAGACAATACTAAACCGAACAAGACTGCACAGTCAATGGTTAGCTGATCAGAACAGGTCCAACAAAACGAAGTTAGAAAAAACCCATCAAGAAGTTATGAGACTACAGGAGCAAAGAGATGACACTCTAAAATTGATCAGCATCAGAGATGCTGAGATCTTGGGGGTCAAAAGCACGGTAAATCTCCTCAAAGACAATTTACAGGAGTTTGAAGATTTCAATGCCATTTGTGAAGATACAATCAACGTATTCCTTGAAGATGTCAGTGACAAAGATGAACACATCCATAAGTTGGAAAAAGAAAAGCAAGATGCGTTGGAGACAGTCAAAAGTTTGCAAGTCGTCATCGATGACTTACAAATTGAAGTCAAAGATTTGAGGGCAGTAACAGATATACAAGCAAGGGAAATCGAACGAGATAAGAAACAAAAAACGTCGCTACCAACAACACCGGTAGTCCACCCACAAGAAGAAGTGGCTGCACTGAAGAGGGAGCTGGAGTTGGAAAGAAAACAGCGCTTAATGATAGCCGAAAGTGCTCTTAGAGCAGAGGATCAACTACAAAGGAAAATTTCAGACTTACAAAGTGAACAGCAACAAGGACCAGCTGCTGACAGTGAAATGGAAAGCATTGTTTCCAAATCACTCAGGGAAGAAAATGAAAACTTGCACATCAGGGTAAAGCAGTTAGAGGAGTCTGCAGCTCAAAAAGAGATGGAATTTCAAGCTCTCCAAATCAATAGTAGAACAATGGCTGCACAAATCGCAAGTCTTCAAACTGCAAGGCAACACCAAGGACAGGTACGAGTGCACTTGGAGCAAGCAGCCACGGATTTGGCTGGACTCGCCGAAGTATATGGGGGTCAAGATGACTACGAGGGAGAATCAGATGATCAGGAAGCCCCAGATACACAGACTGATCAAACTGGCTCCAAAGACCAAGAAATAGACGAAGATTCAGTCACGAGATTGGAAGAGCAGAGGTTGGCCGAGCAAATGGAAAAACAATCAGAGATGATATGGTACAAGGCAATGCAACTAGAAAAGGAGATGCTACAAGGGCTCTCCAGATCAAGCAAAACAGCAACAGAGCTACGGGAGGAATGGAATGCCCCTATGTTACCCTATGCTCTGCTAAAATACGAAACTCTAACACGTCAACAACAGCTCGCAAAAGAAGAACAAGTGCCAGTTTTTGAAGGAGAATTACAGGATCGGGAACAACAAAACAGAATAGTAGACAGCCAGCCAAAGTGGAGGCGTCAATGGCTCTTGGATCATCCTAATAACCTGATCCACTTAGTCAATGCACCGCCTGAGTTGAGGAATGACATAACTTTTTGCCCAACTCCCTGAACATACACCTACAGCTACAAAGCAGAAATCCAACATGGCTAAATTATCCAGTATTGCCAGGGCCTGCAGAGGTAGAGAGAATATCCGGTTCTTACATGGTGAAAACCCTTCAGGGCGCCATTGCAGAATTCGGAGGCTCTCCCGACCTATCCTGCAAGATGCTATGTAAAATAGCTCGAACCTTTTTGGCATGTCTCACAGTCTTCTCAGAAAGCTGGACTTCAGAGTATATGAATACCGAAAGAAACATCTCATAGCTGTCATACGATCTAAGAGGGCCACCCACAGAGCCAGTATTGTATGCCTATTTCAAACGGCTAATGTTTCTTCCAGGCTACCATCTCCAAACCTTCGAAGAAGCATTTTACATAGGCTTCTTCATGTACAAGTCCAAAATTTTTGGCCCATTAATGGCAAGCGAGTCTATGCGATATGATGCGTTTCTACATCAAATCAACCAAGAAGGACGACAACGACACTGAAGACAAAGACTATCATGTCATGGTAGACATGAATTAGGAGGGGGGGAGTGTTGGAGCCCCATTTGTCCAACTGTTGTAATGAGGCCATCTTGTAAAGCATATCAAATTCCCATTTTATGTCAAAGACGTCTTATCATTTTGATCCATTTGTCTGGGTCATGTAAAGATTAATCAGTTAGTGAGTACTCATATTTGTTCCCACTTTGTAATAATGAGTAAGAGAACCCCACGTACATTTTTGAGCTAAGGTGACTAAAGTATAAAAGTCACCTTAGAATCATTTTGGAATAACATTGTTTTTTAATATTAATCCTGTGTCGTACGAGTCTGAGAGAGAGAGAGAGAGTCTTATCCTCTTCGCTACGCTCTTCTCCCTCACCGGATTCACGACATGACTACACCATCGCGGTAGTCTCTCCGAGAGCTACGCCCCCACGCCACGCATTCACATTTTTGAGCTGTTCGCGATCGATCCTTCCTCGAGCTTGTTTTGTTTGTAAGTAGCACAAATAGTGTCTGTTTTCAACAATCAAGTGCTTTATGGAATGAGAAGGAGATTAGCTACACATAGATACTCATGAACTTAAGTTTCGCCCACTTTTGGATTATGACCTGTTAGTCTATCGCGACTGTATTCGAGATAACTAGGGTTCAAATATGGTGAAATTAGACTTATAGGTAAGTATATCCTAGCGAGAGGATGGTGCCTACAAGGTTTGATGTGATTCCGAGTTCATTGGAAGTGTAAACGGTGTTGTGAGCGGTTAGGGATAGAGTGGGTTGCATTCTTCCAGGGTTAGTGATTGATGCATCATAAAAGTGCGTATGTGTAGATTGGTCTCAGTCTGACAAGATAACGAGATTTCCTACGTGCACCTACGGGTTAGTCTGTCATCGGATGATAAGTATGTTGTCTGTGTCGTGCTTGTGAGTATGAACAGGGGAGTAGTTAAGCCCTAAAACATCGGGATTTGCAAACAACTGGTGGTCACGCAATAACTCAAAGACAATATGCAGGTGATTTTTGTGTTCATGCTCATCACAACTAAAAATCAAAATGTCATCAAAGAACACAATAACAAAGTCTTGATAATCAAGAAATATTTTGTTCATCATCCTAGCAAATGTGGCAGGTGCATTTGTGAGACCAAACGGTAAAACAATAAACTCATAATGACCAGACTGGGTACGAAATGCAGTTTTAAAAATATCATTAGGGTGCATACGGATCTGATGGTATCCTGATTTCAAGTCAATTTTGCTAAACAGTTTGGCTCCTCGTAAGCGATCTAGGAGATGGTCTATACGTGAGATGGGATAGCGGTTTTTGACTGTAACCTGTGTTAATGCACGGTAGTCTATGCACATGCGAAAAGTTTTGTTTTTCTTTTGGATTAGGAGAACTGGTGCACCAAAAGGGGATGCACTAGGAAGGATGAGGCCCTTATCTAGGAGTTCGGTGATTTGTTTTTGGATTTCTTATTGGTGCAAGGGACTGTGTCTATATGGTGCTCTGTGTGGAGGTTGTGAGCCTGGAAAAATTTCAATTTTATGATCTAATTCACCACGAGAGGGTGGGAGGTGAGGGGGGTAATCATCCACAAAGCAATCATTATACTGTGAGAGGAAATCTTATGTGTGTGAGAGAAAGATGATTGTGTGTGCTCCACTTCAGTAACAAATATCATGTATGCTTTGTCATACTTTCGTAGTGCACGTTTTGCTTGTGTGTGGGATATCAAGGGAAACATAGCAAGTGATGCAGCAGCAGAAAGTGAAATAGATTTGCCATTGAAAGTGAAATTCATTGTGTGTGTGCGATAGTCAATTTGTGGATTATGTTGGTGTCGAAATGGCATGCCCAAAATGATATCGATGGATTACAATGGTGCAATTAAAAAATCACGTTGTTCTGTGTAATCACCAATGGTAATTGTGAGAGATTTAATTTCACGTGTGCCATTGTACCTAGTTCCTTGAAAAGCACATTTAACTTTGTATGCAGATGGTGTGGTGGTTAAATTCAATTTTCTTACCAATTTTTCAGAAATAAAGTCGTGTGAACTACCATCATCATGTAAAATAGACACGCTTGAATCTTGAATTTTTCCTATTTGACAGAGCAAGGCATGAATTGAAATTGGCTTACCTGGTAGGTGAGGTGGTGTTGCAGCTGTCCAATCAGCCATGTCATCGTCTAGGGTTCTGATGCATCTTCGATGTTGTGTATGCGAGCTGTGGGTTGGCGAGGTCCGGGTGGCCGATTGTTGGTGCACTTGGCTTCAACATGGCCGTATAGGCGGCATTTGAAGCACCGAACACCATTACGACGTGCTGGGGGATTGGGATATGTGTTTGAAATTTGAGGTGCAGTTGCAGTAAAAACATGGGAATGGTGATGATGCAGTATGCCTCTGCAATATATTTGCGCACAGAGTTGTACCTCTTCTTTTGATTGAGCCTAAACCTCACGCTCTTTTTTCACGATAATTGTGTCGCCTATGTCAAGGAGGTAGCACCGATTGTTAACAGAGAATCCCGGTTCTTCTAATTACTTCCTCAAAACTCCACCATTCAAAAAATATTGTTCAATGTCTCCTGTTTCTTTAAATCTCTATGCATAGACTAAGTATTATAATTATATATGGGGGATGCTTAATACATTGTAAGTAAACGCTTAAACAAGTTAATTCTATTGAGTTTCATGCTTAATTATTCCTCAATCGTCTTTTAATTCCATGATAATTCGTGTTGATTATTTTATTTATTTTAAACTTCAAGCAAGGTTTGTTTTAATTGAATTATATAACGATGTTTAGACACTTGTCGAAATAAAAATTTGATACCAATGATACTAATAAGATAAATAAGGAAAACTTAGTTGTGGATTGATGGTCATGAATCTCCTCGCATGCTCCTATCTAGCACTATCAGGAGCCTTTTAATCTGGCTCTGATACCACTGCTACAGACGGGGCGTGGCTGCCCTGCAAAATACTCAAAAGAACACGCTGCAATCCATGAAAAAGCACAAATCGACATACTTCGAATCACACAACGCATAATCCAAGTTGTACACGAGCAGAGACAGAAAGAGAGCGTGATAGAACGAGAGAGCACGTGTAGGCGCACCACCTAGAGCAGAGTGCTACGCCGGCATGGCAAGAGAAGAGAGAAGAATAACACAGACACTGGGTACAATCTCCCCCGTGCAAGAGTGACCATGTCCCTCTTGCACGTATTTAATTTATAGAGAAGTTCATGCTCAAAATTGAGTTACATCCAATTCACACTTGGGCATAAAATAGTCATGGCTCATAAAGAGCTCAATGTAACAATTAATAATATTAGAGTCTTGTGGGATGGTTTCTAACCTCACTCCTATCTTATTGCAGACATAGCGAGAACCACGAACATAGGACCCACTGTTCATTTCGCGGGATCTCTCTCTCGATATCTCTTCTAGAGTTCTTTATGCTCTTGTATCTTTGTAACCCTAGTTGAGCTCGGAACAGACTTGGCTCACACTGTTGTATTGGCTTACACTAACCCTAAAATATATTCAAGTTCTAGTCTCCAGTTTTAGTGTTTAATCTCAGTTTCTAGTTCAGTCTATATTTCAGTTCCAATCTTACATTTCATTCCAGTCTTGTCTAATCTAAAGTCTTTGTCTGATCTGAATAACTCTAACTGACCAGCCTGGAATAGCTGTCATAAGGGTTCATTCTGGCGCGATCACGGTGGTTTGAGCTAAGTTGATCTTGACAAATGAATTATCTCACATTTGGTGTTAGAGTTTCCAGATATTGACAATGCCGTCCAGACTAGTTTCACGTGGCAGAAGGCTAGCTACCAAATTCATGGATAATCCGGACTGTGTCAACCCAATCCCAAAAGTTTGAGCGAGGCTTTGATTGTGAGAGAGAACCCAGAAATGACACAGATGGATCAAGGGATTCTCAACATTCTACTCATTCCAGGCATAGACGTATAGAGAGAGCGAAAAGACGGACCCGGTCTCATGGATCTCAGCGAAGCCAAAAACCCACTAAGGAAAGAGAGGGCAGTAAGCGAAGTTATCGGTCAGCAAGACATAAATCAACAAAGCAAGCTGAAGAGGACACAATGACTCAGATCTAGGATAACAAGGACTAGAAATCTGATACAGATCATTACACAAAAATAAGATCCAAAGATAGAAGGCCAGCTCACCTTCAACTTTCAAAGGAGGCAAGAAAGATGACCCAGATGTACACATCCAAGCTTTTGAATAGTATGTTGAACTCAAGGACATAGATGAGGACGAATGGGGGGAATATTTTCCTCACACACTAAAGGAGACAGGTAGAAAATGGTACTACCACTATCCAGCTTGCCAACTTAGATCCTACCATAAACTGCTTAAAGCTTTTCACTTGGAGTATTCAGATAATAGGGGTGATGAGGATATAATGTGCAAATTGGATAAGATCAAGCAAGGCAAGTTGTCGGCCAGAAGCTATGTAGAAAAGATTAAGGAATTGACCAGACAATTGTAAGAGCTTCCATCATGAGAAAAGGATGCAAGCCTAGTTCCTTAATGGTTTCAAAAGCAAAAAGTTAGGGGAACAGGAGGTTCCAGCACCCACATAAGAAATTTAATATCTGATTCAAAGGGCATTGAAGTTGGAACAACAAGCCAAAAAGGAAAGAGCCACAAGAGAAGACAATTTGTTACCATATACATGTGGTAGTGATGTGTGTGAACACGTTAGGACCGCCGGGGCATTTTTTCCCTCTTTAGGGGTTTTTTTTCCCCCGTGCATTGTATATATGCCCATCACTCTAGGGCTATCTATCTTTCCATTGCACACTAAGTAACACACTCTCAGTTGTGTGCCTTGAGCTTCCTTCATTTTCTCCAAGCTGTGTGCATTTCTCTGCAACCCTAATTCCAACAATTGGTATTGGAGCAAGTTGCATCCTCCCAGGCTTAGTCGCTAGCTGCTCCAACACATGCCTGCTCCCTTTCTCCGATTCAGTGAGGTTTGGCAAGCGTTCGTAGGTCGACAAAAATTTGGGACTGCTCAAAGAGCTTAGGTTTCTCAGATTTTTGAGTCGGGCTCATTCGGCCTCTGTTTCCACTACAGGCAGGTCTGCACATGCAATTTCATCATTTTGTGCCATAATTTCTGTCAGTGTTGTTTTCTACAAAACAGTGTCTTACAGTCTACTACGGCTTGTGCTATATAGCACATGTTGTCCCCGCTTTGTTTCTCCTCTTTGCGGGCAATTTTCACATCAGGTGCAGCATTTACCATGGCTGACAACAACAACATAGATGTGTTCAAGATGTTTGTTGTTGAGGACAGGTTGAATGGATACAATTACCCTATGTGGGCTTATATGATGCAACATGTTCTTGTGTCAAGAGGGTGTCTGGAATATTGTGCACGGCATTGATGTTTGTCCTAGTTTTGAGGATGCAGGTGATGTTGAGGATGTGGCAGGTCTTGTTGCAAGGATTGCTGCTATTAGAGTTGTTTTGCCTACGTAGAACAAGCTCGTTGGGATGTAAAGGATGCGCAGGCTCATGCATTGATTGAGTTGTCTGTGAAGTGCACCATTATTCCTAACATTCATTCAACAAAATCTGCAAAACAGGCTTGGGATATTCTAGCAGGTCTTTATGCAAGCCGCAATGAGGCTAAAATTGCTTTGCTGCGTAAAGAGCTAGAATCAAAGATTATGCATGAGGAAGATGATATGGACACTTTCCTTGTTGGTGTCAAGATATCAATGAGCAACTTATTTCTGCAGGTGAAGTCATTTCAGACAGTTCCCTTGTACAGACTGTTCTTGATGCCTTACCAGACTTTTGCTAGTACATGAACCCACACGAAATCCTTAAGTTGTCAAATTTGATGCATTATGCACATTGCTGTTGCAAGAGCACTTGCACTTTCCAAAAAAACCAGGACTAGGTAGCTTGCAGTTGAACAGGCTTTTATTGCTTCTCAAAGAAAGGGTGGTAACAGCAGAGCCACTTCTTATGGTTTTGCTGCGAGTGGCAAAACTTTTGTTCCTAATGCTTCTGTTGGCAGCAATTCGTATGGAAATTCTGGTGATAAGGGCAAAAAGAAGATGCGTTGCCACTATTGTAGAGCTAATAATCATTTGATCAAGCAGTGTCCTAAGTTGAAGGCTAAAGAGGCTAAGAAGAAAGAGGGTGGTTCCACTGCAAATGCTAATTCCACTACAAATGCAGCCATTGTTGAGTCTTCTATAAAAGGAGACTGTGATGTTGATGTTGATGCAGAATGGGCTTTTAGTGCAAAGTGCACTTACAGTCCTGCTGTCCATGATGCATGCTTGTCAGTTGCTGCAAATTCACATGTGTGGTATTTCGACAATGGTGCTACAAAGCACATTACCTCACATCGTGAATTGTTTACCTCTCTCGAGTCTATCCCTAATGGGAATTCAGTCACTTGTGCCAACAATGCCTCTCATCCGGTTCAGGGAGTTGGAAAGATTGTGCTTATTGCTGCAAATGGCAGTTCCTTCACACTTGTTGATGCACTTTATGTACCTGGGATCAAGAAGAATCTATTGTCTGTATCTGCACTTGCTAGACTTGGACTTGTAGTCAAATTTGTGGATGACAGATGTACAGTTCATGATCTCGGTTTTGGTGATGAAATTGTTGCATCTGGCCTTTTGTGTCATGGGCTGTATAAACTCACTTTGTATGACAAGTGTGAACAAAATTTTGCAAATGCAGTTTCAGATTCAAGGGCTATTTCAGATGAAAAACTTTGGCATGCACGTTTTGGTCATCTGAATTTTGTCAGTTTGCTGCGTTTGCAGAAATCTGATATGGTTGCTTCTTTGCCGCCTCTTGAAGCACCTGTCAAACATGTTTGTGAAGGCTGTATTTTGGGTAAAATGCAACGTTCTAAGTTTCCAAAGGATGGTTCAGTTAGGGCCACATGAAGGTTGCAGCTTGTGCATAGTGATGTTTGTGGGCCCATGCAAACTCCGTCCTTGGGCAATTACCTATACTTCATGAATTTTATTGATGATTACTCCAGGCATGCATGGCTATTTCCGCTTAAAGCGAAGTCCTAAGTTTTTATGTGCTTCAAACAATTTCTGGCTATGGCTGAAAATGTATTGAAATGTACTATGGGCACCCTCCGTTTCGATCGAGGGAGGGAGTATATGTCTCATGAATTTAATGCATTTTTGGCTAGTCGTGGGATAAAACACCAATGTACAGTGCCGTATATGCCTCAGCAAAATGGTGTTGCTGAGAGGAAAAATAGGTCTCTTACGAAAATGGCAAGATGTATGGTCAAGAGTCAAGCTTTACCACATTCATTTTGGCTCGAGGCTGTCATGTGTGCCACTTATGTACTCAACAGGTGTCCTACAAAAGCGTTGCAGTCTGTGACTCCATATGAAGCATGGCATGATAGAAAGCCATCTATTGAGCACATGCGTGTTTTTGGTTGTTTGGCTTATGGCTTAGTGCCACAAGTGCAGCGCAGAAAATTGGATGATAAGGCTGTCAAATGTATTTTTGTTGGTTATAGAATTGAAAGCAAAGGTTACAGGTTGTATCATCCGTAAACAAAGCGTATTTTGGTTTCACGAGATGTAGTGTTTGTGGAAGATTCTGTTCAGCCCTTGCTGTCATGTACTAGAGACAGTAATGTAAGCTCACAGGACATTTATGACACTTTGTTGCCTCTTTTCAGTGGTGGAAGTTCGAATGTAAATTCCAATGAGGCAAATGTACAGCCTATGGGGGTTTTCAAAAATGTTACAAATCAGCCTATTACTGATGCAGATGTACATGATGTACTTGATGAGGAAAGGGCTGAAAATGAGCAGGCTAGAGGTATGCCAAAATGGCTGGTGCACACTTTGTGTGATAGTAAATTGGATGCACCTTTGTCTAGTCGTACTCGTTCAGGCTCTCGCCATGCATCTTATGCATCAGATTGTTATGCTTTGGCTGTGTCTAGCTTACATGATGTTGAGGAACGGCTGTCTTCTGACGGAGCACAAAATTCAGAAAATTGGATGGCTGCCATGCAATTAGAATATGGTGCACTTATAGAAAATGACACATGGACTTTATGTGATTTGGCTCCTGGCAAAAAGGCCATTGGTACGAAGTGGGTTTACAATTTGAAACACAAGTTGGATGGTGAGATCGATCGCCATAAGGCTCGACTTGTTGCAAAGGGTTATGCACAGCAAAAATGCATAGATTATGAAGATACTTTTGCTCCCACTTGTCGTATGACTACTGTGCATTTTCTATGTGCATTGGCAGCTCATTTTGGTTGGGATGTACATCAATCAGACATTGTTACTGCTTTCTTGAATGGTGACATATTTGAGGAAGTTTATGTAACACAGCCTCACGGTTTTGTCAAGAAAGGACAAGAGGACAAAGTGTGCAGATGTAAGAAAGCTTTGTATGGGTTGAAGCAATCTCCACGTGCTTGGTATGAGAAAGCTGACACTCATTTGATCAAACAAGGTTTTCGTAACAGTCCAACAGAAAGCACATTGTATGTAAATCATGAGGGTGATGTACTTCTCATTGTGGTTCTTTATGTAGATGATTTTCCGATCACTGGACCAAATGAGAGACTTATTGCTGAATTGAAGGCTGAATTGAAGGCTGATTTGAATGCTACTTTCAAGATGAAAGATTTGGGGCTATTGCATCATTATTTGGGTATAGAGTTTAAGCAGTGTGATGGTGGAATTGCCTTGTGTCAGAAAAGTTACATAGAGACATTGCTATGTAAGTTTGGACTTGAGGATTGCAAACCTATTGCCACTCCCATGGAAACAGGTTTGAAATTGAGTCTTCATGATGCTGGTGATCCTGCAGATGTCACTCTATACCAAACTATTGTTGGATGCCTCATTTATGTATGCAACACGAGACCGGATATTTAGTTTGCAGTCTCACAGGTCAGCAGATTTATGCATAGCCCAGGGTCTAAGCATTGGCAGGCTGTCAAGAGGATTTTCCGCTACCTTAGTGGCACTTTACATCTTGGCTTGTTTTATCCCAAGGGGGATCATTGCCGCCAAACTTACATGCTTTTTTGGACTCAGATTGGGTTGGTTGTTTTGACACGAGAGTGTCCACAAGTGGTTTTTGTTTCATGCTTGGCAGTTCATGTATATCATGGTTGAGCAAGAAGCAACCTACTGTGGCCAATTCAAGCTGTGAGGCTGAGTACAGGGTAGTCGTCACAGCTACGGTTGAGTGTGTATGGCTCAAACGCCTTACGGCTGATTTGGGTGTTGGACAGGACATTTCCAACACTATCTACACTGACAGTTAGAGCGCATTGGTAGTTGAGAGGAACCCAGTTTTTCATGCTCGCACAAAGCACATTGAGGTGCATTACCACTATGTCAGGGAGAGGCTCTCAGCAGGAGAGATCATCTTGGCTTATGTGCCAACACAGGACAACCTTGCAAATCTTTTCACAAAGGCATTGTCTCGTGAGAAGCTTGAAGCTTTCCGCAAAGCTTTGGGCTTACTCCCCTTTGTGGACTGATCATGTCCTCGGGGCATTTTTGCCCTCTTTAGGAGGTTTTTTTCCCCGTGCATTGTATATACGCCCATCACTCTAGGGCTATCTATCTTTCCATTGCACACTAAGTAACACACTCTCATTTGTGTGCCTTGAGCTTCCTTAATCTTCTCCAAGCTGTGTGTGTTTCTCTGCATACCTAATTCCAACACAATCTAGTGACAACGAGTCATCAAATGATGGGTCAGAGTCCAACACTACTTCCACCTTATCTAAAAGTGACTTAGATAATCAAGGGAAAACCAAGAAGAAGGGTTCCTAGACCAGAAAGCTGGAAGAGATATCAAAGCAAATTGCTGAAATGGCTCAGACGAGGTCTTCAATCAAAAAGATGGAGATCTGGTGTTCAAAATGCAAATCTAGAGACGACAAATCTAATGAATGCTCACAATGCACATATTGCAAGGTTTATGTGCATGTGTGGGGTAACTCTGGCATCAAGATTTGTCATTTCAAGAAGGGAAAAGACTTATCAATGATAGCACTGACAAATCCTAAAGCAGTGAACGCAAAGGGGCCAAGTGGATCCAAGGACAATGACACTAGTACCAGGTACTAGTAATGGCAGAGGCAACTTGCAAGGAGGTACAAGTAGGGAGAGAGCCAGATGTGACTTTGGCAAACAAAGCTTAAATTGTTATACATGGGGAAAGTATGGTCACTTTTCATCTCAGTACCCAAACGTTGCCAAACCAGAGGGGACTAAACAAAAATCCCCAAAATAGTAAGGGTGGTGACCAAAAGTAAAGGACTTATAATTGAAGAAATCCCAGATGAACCTGCAAAGAAGCAACCTACTGAAGCCAAGAAGTGGGAACAATAGAGAGCCACATGGAAAACCGAAGGCAAGGAAAAAGTAGTTGATGAATGGCAAGAACAGGGAGCGATCGAAATTAGAATCACAGAAAACCTGGCAAAGAAAATGCTAGAACAGCGAGAGTGTTATGAGTCTTGAACAATATAGAAACTACAACCTCAACCTTCAGGGACTCAAGAGGAGCACTCAAGAGAAAAAGTAGTATCTGGATTGAATGAATCCTTGATAGCTGCAGTGTAGAGCTTGGTTGAGGAAGTATGACAAGTCTGATCAGACTTGATCAAAGCTAGAGGCATTGAATTGATGAAGGATCAGTCAGAGAGTCCACTAGTCAGTCAACGGCCAAACAAGGAAAGCCATCCCAGTGGAACTGTGAAGATAGTCAAATAGATGAGAAATCTTTCAGTTCAGATTGTAGTTCTAGTAATGAATAGGATGAAATTTATGTAAAGATCTGTGAACGAATCCAAAAGCTGACAGTGGAGCTAGATGATATCAGATGCGCATTACTAGAAGCTGCAAAATTTATCAAACAAAAGATAAAGGCACAAGTTAAAAGTAGGGCAATAGACTTGGCAGCCATAAGAGACGATGAGGTCCCAATTATACAAGTAGAATACAAGCTAAGGAAGCAATGGGAACCATTTTTTGGAGTAATACTAGATGGGAAGCTGGAGTTAATATCCTCGGTGAGCATTTGAGGTAGAGATTGGGGATTCAAGATTTAGAACCAACACCATTGAAAGTAAGAATGGCTCATCACAGGGTAGTTCAAGCCACAAGTTTGATTGAGAACATGTAGTTGATAGTAGGAAAAAATAAATTCAAGCCCAGCTTCTTGGTATTGGATGTGCAGGGAGCCTGTGGGATGCTTCTAGGTAGACCATGGCTAAGATTCTAAGAATGGCTAGAGCAATCCATGATTATGCTAATCAAACACTAACAATTCAGGGATCCAGTAGGAGAATAAAAGTGACACCAGAAGCTGGAAGAAAGATCTCAAACCAGAGGAACTACGCAAAAAGTGTAGACATGTAGTAGTGTTAGTGTGTATACGCGCTTCACCAGGGGCACTTTTCTCCCACTGGGTTTTTCCCCCTGGAGATCCGGTGTGAAAGGACACCTTATCTCTTAGGGTTTCATATAAGCTTTGTAGCTCTGAGTTTGGATACATTATTATTCTAATACAGAGAGACAGACTACAGAGATCTCGTACACAAGCTCTGTGTCTTCTCCTTCTCCATCTTCTTCCTACTCTGAGTTGCTGTCTTCCTTCTGTTTCCTGTTTCATCATCTTCAACAATTGGTATCAGAGCGAGGTGATTTCCAGAGCCTCTACTTGCGTTTTCGCGTCCGCGCGCGCAATCACAGTTTTCAGGCAGTTTTCGGAAAATTTGTTCGTGGGAGCATCCTCGACGTTCCGGGAGTATTCTGAGTAGGTGACCTGAGGTTTTACCCCCCTTTCGAAGCCGTTCGAGCCCTCAGAATTTTGTTCTGAGCAGTGTAGCAGAAGTTACTTTTCGGAGGCGTTTAGATCAAGAGGGTGTGCTTTTTGACAGATTTTCTTCAGGTAAACAGTTCTTTTGGGAAGCAGCTTGTCTTAGCTTTGTGCTGAGATTTTGTGTAGAGTTTTGCTTGGATTGGAGAGGAGATTTGTGAATCTCTTGGAGGTTCTTTTGCTCTCTTGTGTGCATCTACAGTATGGCTCAAATCTACGGAGAAAGAGATTTTTTGTGCGTTTACATCCGAAGACAAATTGGATGGTACCAACTATTCTCTTTGGTCTTTTATGGCCAAAAATGTTTTGGTTGGTAAAGGATTGTGGGATTATGTATCTGGAGATGAAGTTCGTCCAGGTAGCATTGCACCTGCCACGCCTGGTCGTGGTGCAGCTGTTGGTGCAGGACCCTCACAAGTCACTCCAGAGCAAAAGAGATGGGATACTAAAGATGCACAGGCTATGGCTGTGATTGCCTTAACCATAAAGAGGACAATCACACCACATATCAGATCTTGCAGAACTTTTGAGGATGCTTGGAACACTCTGCAAGCTATGTTTGGAGGAAGAAACGCTGCCAGAATAGAGTTTTTGAAGAAACAACTTGACAAAATACAGATGGACGAAGGTGACGATATTGTCGAGCATCTTACAAAAATCAGGGATCTTAAAGAGCAATTGCTTAGCATTGATGAAGTGATTCCAGAGAAGGACTTGGTTTCCAAAACACTCAATTCACTACCACCATCTTATTTGACTTTTTAGACTTCTTTGACTCTGTCTTTGCGAGCTAATCCTGACCCTCTTCATTTTGAAGAGTTAGTGGCTTTGCTATTGCAGGAGGATCAATCACGTAAGAACAAGTCTTTACAGGTGGATGGTATGGATCATGCTCTTGTTGTACAGAACAAAAACAGGGGTAAAGAGAGTGCTCATCACTCCAAGTCTGGTGCAGGACAGTCTTCAGAGAAGTCTAAAGGTGATTCCGACAAGTCCAAGAAGAAAGGTAAATGTCACTACTGCAAGAAACCTGGTCACTACATTAGTGAGTGTAAAAAGCGAATTGCTAAAGAAAAGAAGAAAGAGTCAAGTTTGGTTGTTTCAGCTTCTGGTGATTCTTCTACAGCTAAAGAAGAGTCTGCAAACTTTGTGCAGGATTCTTATGCTTTTGTAGTATGTTCAGATTTTTCTGCTTACAATGTTGACAAGACACAAATGATTTGGTACTTTGATAGTGGTGCATCCAGGCATATTACTTCAAGGAAGGATTTGTTTTGTTCATTGGATGCAGCTCCAGCAGGAAAGAAGGTGACATGTGCAAATAATGCTTCTTATCCAATCAAAGGCGTTGGTAAGATTTTGATTACCATTTCAGATGGTTCAGATTTATGCTTGCCAGATGTCTTATATGTTCCAGGGATCAAGAAGAATTTGTTGTCTGTATCCTCTCTTGCAAAAAATGGTCTTCGGGTCATTTTTGAGGATGACAGATGTATTGTACGAGATTGAGAGAATGGTTATTCTCTTATCACTACAGGTACGCTGGAAAATGGACTATTTGTGCTAGATCATTATGAAAAGCAGATTCAGGTATGTATTGCAGAAACAAAGACTCAGGCCATGCAGGATGCTGAGTTGTGGCATGCTAGATTTGGGCATGTTAGTTATGGCATTTTGATGACTTTACAACGTCATAATATGGTGCATGATTTGTCTTTATTGGAGATGCCACCAAGACATGTATGTGAAGGTTGCGTTCTTGGAAAGATGCACAGATTTGCATTTTCGCACGATGGTTCAGTTAGAGCGACACGAAAGTTGCAGCTTGTACACAGTGATGTATGTGGTCCTATGAGGACGCCATCTATAGGAAACAACCTTTATTTTGTGACCTTCATTGATGACTTTTCCAGGTTTTGTTGGGTGTATCCACTCAAAGCAAAGTCAGATGTGTTTGCAGTTTTTCAACATTATGTCGCCATGGTTGAAAATGAAACAGGTTGCAAAGTACAGACTCTTCGTACCGATCGAGGAGGTGAATACATGTCAGGTGCATTTAAGGATTTTTTGGGAAAGAAAGGCATTAAACACCAATGCACTATGCCATACACACCACAACAGAATGGTGTTGCAGAAAGGAAGAACAGGTCTTTAATGGAGACAGCTAGATGTATGCTCAAGGCTAAGAGTTTGCCTCATAAGCTATGGATGGAGGCAGTTGCTTGTGCAGCACATGTTTTGAACAGGTGTCCTACTCGTGCCTTGAAGACCATTACTGCATATGAAGCTTGGTATGACAAAAAACCTTCAGTCAGTTATCTTCGTGTTTTTGGTTGTCTTGCTTATGCTCACATCCCTCAGCAGTTACGTGGGAAGCTTGATGATAAGGCAATCAAATGTATATTTGTGGGGTACAGTAGTGGAAGTAAAGGTTATAGACTTTACAATCCTGCTACAAATAAGATTTTTGAAAGTCGCGATGTAATTTTTGCAGAAACTACTGCTCAACCTATGGTTGCTTTTGATGTACCTCATATGCAGACACATGATGTATTTGAAGGTTTGCTTCCTTCTTTTGTGGAGAATCAAGAATCACAGCAGGTTGATAATCTTGATCAATCTTTTGATCAGCATGTGACACCTCATGATGTAGAGGAAATTGTGCGTGAAGAGCAAGAAGTTCTCAGGGAAGAAAGAACCTTGCCTAAATGGGTTCAGAAAACTTTGCAGGATAGCAAGTTGGATGCACCGTTGCCACGAAAAACACGTGCTGGTACTACTTTTGGTAGAGAGCAAGTAGATTTGGCTTGCTTTAGCACTCTTTGTGATGCAGATGAGCCTGATTCATTTGATCAAGCTTTAGAGTGTGTTCAGTGGAAAGATGCTATGCAGCAAGAAATTGATTCTATTCATAAGAATCATACATGGGATCTAGTGGACTTGCCTACAGGTAAAAAGCCTATTGGTACAAAGTGGGTTTTTAAGGTAAAAAAGAAACAAGATGGTACTGTTGACAAGTACAAAGCAAGGCTTGTGGCAAAAGGCTATGCGCAACAGAAAGGCATAGATTATGATGAAACCTTTGCTCCTACTTCTCGTGCGTACACAGTTAGATCACTAGTTGCAATTGCTGCTCATCATGGTTGGAAAGTGCATCAGTTGGATATCAAAACTGCTTTTTTGAATGGTGATTTGCAGGAAGAAGTTTATGTAAGTCAACCAAGTGGTTTTGTTGTAAAAGGTCAAGAGCAAAAGGTATGTAGATTGCGTAAAGCTTTGTATGGTCTCAAACAGGCTCCAAGAGCATGGTATGAGAAGATACATACTTATTTGATTGGCCAGGGATTTCAGAATAGTCCAACAGAAAGTACTTTGTATGTCAAAAAGAGAGATGGAGTTCTCATTATGCTAACACTTTATGTGGATGATATGCTTCTTACAGGCAATAGTGCAGATGAAATTGAAGCGTTTAAAGATGCTTTGAGAAAAACCTTTGAGATGTCTGATCTTGGTTTGCTACATTATTACTTGGGTATTCAGTTTGTGCAATCAGAAGATGGCATATACATGTTGCAGGCAAAATATTTGCATAAAATTTTGGACAAGTTTGGTATGCAAAATTGTAAGCCAATCTCTACACCCGTAGAAATTGGATCAAAGTTGAGCATGCATGATGCTGGAGAAACTTTTGATGTACATACTTATGCAGCAGCGGTTGGTTGCTTGATATATTTGGCAGGCAACACTTGTCCAGACATTCAATTTGGGGTTTCACAAGCAAGCAGATTTATGCACAGCCCAGGTATGCATCATTGGCAGGCTGTGAAGCGCATACTTCGTTACCTTTCAGGTACCCCTAATCTTGCCATGTTCTTTCCAAGGGGGGATATGTATGGAAAGCACAGTTCTATGCAGCTTCTTGGTTACAGCGATTCAGATTGGGCTGGTGATTTTGACACACGACATTCCACAAGTGGCAATTGTTTTTTCTTGGGAAATGCATGTATATCTTGGCTAAGCAAGAAGCAACCCACAGTGGCTACATCAACTTGTGAAGCTGAGTACAGGGCAGCTTTCACGGCAACAGTTGATTGTGTATGGATACGCAGGTTATTGGCAGATCTTTGTGAGTGTCAACAGGCACCCACTACCATTTTCACTGACAGTCAGAGTGCTATGGCTGTTGCAAGGAATCCAGTATTTCATGCAAGAACAAAGCACATAGAGGTTCACTACCACTATGTCAGGAAAAGGCTACATGCAGGGGAGATCACACTAACTTACTGTCCTACACAGGATAACATTGCAGATCTATTTACGAAGGCGTTATCACGAGAAAAGTTTGAAGCTTTCCGAAAATCTTTGGGCTTACTCTCATACACATGATGATCTGCTACCTTGTACGGATTCACACTATCACTACAGGGGGGATTTGTAGACATGTAGTAGTGTTAGTGTGTATACGCGCTTCACCAGGGGCACTTTTCTCCCACTGGGTTTTTCCCCCTGGAGATCCGGTGTGAAAGGACACCTTATCTCTTAGGGTTTCATATAAGCTTTGTAGCTCTGAGTTTGGATACATTATTATTCTAATACAGAGAGACAGACTACAGAGATCTCGTACACAAGCTCTGTGTCTTCTCCTTCTCCATCTTCTTCCTACTCTGAGTTGCTTTCTTCCTTCTGTTTCCTGTTTCATCATCTTCAACAAAAAGTACATCACTAAGAAGATCAAGTGAATTGGCTTCAATGAACATTTTCCCATTGACAGAGATAGATTTAATTACTCTATTGATTGACAAGAACAAGCAGAAAGGAAGAAAAGACAGTACCCACACCAGTTCACTAAACTGCATCCTGGGAAACACCTAGTTCATCTATTATATGGACGACCACCAGAACAACAAGCATAGGATAAGTTTGTTTTCAAAATAGCACCAGAAACCAGTCATATTGACTCTGAGCAAGGAAACCAAGCAGTTGATCAGAACACATAATGGACTACTAGAATTGATTGATCCCTTCAATAATTATGATGTTGGTATTAGGACTGAGAAGGCAGCTGAGTCATTGTATAAGCACAAGGGAGGAGGTCCAAATTGGCTACTTCCAAATGAGCAAGAAGTGGAAGAATCTCAACTCAGAGGAGAACCCTCGAATGATCAAGATCAATAAGCACCTGAAGACAGAGATCAAGGAAAAAGCAAAGGCACTGTTCCAGAAATACAAGGATGTATTTTCTTGGGAATATATTGATTTGAAAGGAGAAGATCCAAAGGTATGCCAACATCAAATACCACTAAAGCCAGATTCTAGACCAGTGAGACTGCAGAGATACAAGATGAACCCTAACTATGCTAAGAAGGTCAAGGAGGAGATAGACAATCTTCTCAATGCAGGGTTCATAATAGAGGTGGCGAGCAGTGACTAGTTGTTTCCAATAGTGGTAGTTCCCAAGAAGAATGGCAAGTTGAGGGTGTGTGTGGATTATAGGAATTTGATTGCTCGGATTATCAAGGACCCCTTCCCATGCCCTTTACAGACATGCTATTGGATGAGATTCTAGGCCATGAAATGTATAGCTTTATAAACGATCCCAGTGGCTACAATCAAGTTAAGATTGCACGTGAAGACTGAACTAAAACCACGTTAATCACTGAATGAGAAGCATTTTAAGGGAGGAAAATTAGTTCGGGTGGCCTCTACACCAAGACAATTCCCAGAGGCATCATCAATGCCGGGTTGGAAATCTTGGGGGGGGGGGGGGGGGGGGGGGGGGGGGGGGGGGGGACCACCTAGCAAATATGCTGCTAGGACGCAAGAGAACTTAGATCATGAATGAAATGCAGCATGCTAGTGGTGTTCAATCAGTGTGTCTCACAAAGATAAAAGTAATCATAATATGTATGTGACATGATGCACCAACAAAGAAACCATCAACCAATCAAAAGGAGTGTTTTTGGGCAGATACATTGCTTGGACAACAAACAAGATGTCAATTACTCTATTGATTGACAAGAACAAGCAGAAAGGAAGAAAAGACAATACCCATACCAGTTCACTGAACTGCATCCTGGGAAACACCTAGTTCATCTATTATATGGACGACCACCAGAACAACAAGCATAGGATAAGTTTGTTTTCAAAATAGCACCAGAAACCAGTCATATTGACTCTAAGCAAGGAAACTAAGCAGTTGATCAGAACACATAATGGACTACTAGAATTGATTGATCCCTTCAATAATTATGATGTTGGTATTAGGACTGAGAAGGAAGCTGAGTCATTGTATAAGCACAAGGGAGGAGGTCCAAATTGGCTACTTCCAAATGAACAAGAAGTGGAAGAATCTCAACTCAGAGGAGAACCCTCGAATGATCAAGATCAATAAGCACCTGAAGACAGAGATCAAGGAAAAAGCAAAGGCACTGTTCCAGAAATACAAGGATGTATTTTCTTGGGAATATATTGATTTGAAAGGAGAAGATCCAAAGGTATGCCAACATCAAATACCACTAAAGCCAGATTCTAGACCAGTGAGACTGCAGAGATACAAGATGAACCCCAACTATGCTAAGAAGGTCAAGGAGGAGATAGACAATCTTCTCAATGCAGGGTTCATAATAGAGGTGGCGAGCAGTGACTAGTTGTTTCCAATAGTGGTAGTTCCCAAGAAGAATGGCAAGTTGAGGGTGTGTGTGGATTATAGGAATTTGATTGCTCGATTATCAAGGACCCCTTCCCATGCCCTTTACAGACATGCTATTGGATGAGATTCTAGGCCATGAAATGTATAGCTTTATAAACGATCCCAGTGGCTACAATCAAGTTAAGATTGCACGTGAAGACTGAACTAAAACCACGTTAATCACTGAATGAGAAGAATTTTAAGGGAGGCAAATTAGTTCGGGTGGCCTCTACACCAAGACAATTCCCAGAGGCATCATCAATGCCGGGTTGGAAATCTTGGGGGGGGGGGGGGGGGGACCACCTAGCAAATATGCTGCTAGGATGCAAGAGAACTTAGATCATGAATGAAATGCAGCATGCTAGTGGTGTTCAATCAGTGTGTCTCACAAAGATAAAAGTAATCATAATATGTATGTGACATGATGCACCAACAAAGAAACCATCAACCAATCAAAAGGAGTGTTTTTGGGCAGATACATTGCTTGGACAACAAACAAGATGTCAACCAAGAGCAGAGCTTGATCCGTAGGTGCATAGAAACAAATAGATGGGTGTCAATCATCTACTCGACCTCTCTAGATAATCACTACCAAGGGAAATCAACTCAAAGCACACTAGGTGTACACAACCGCTGCTTTACTTACGATGCTTGAACTCTCCAAAACATTTCCTAACGTCATCGAATCGTCATGAATCTCAAGGATAACGTCTACACACTTAGAAGACACTACCCTTTAGTCCCTAACCCAATCTACTACCTGCAACCACTTTGTGTGAAAATCGCGTATGAAGAGAGGCCCAAAATTATAGGTCATCGATTCTCAAAGTGCTTATGCCTAAGATGTAGCTTGGCTTTCCGTGAATGCAATAACATATAGCAATCATAAAACGGATGCACGGTTGGAGAGAAAACTCACCTCAAAGATCGTGGAGAGCGCTTTGCGAGGAGACCAAATTGTGCAAGCTTGGCGTTCTAACACAATGGTGTAGTCGCCTTTGCAATGTAGCTTTAGTAGCACATCTAAGGAAGAAAAGAAGCTGTCACTCACTCTGAACACACAACACACAATCACGATACACTTCGTAGAGCTCAAAAAGATGATTGATTCAAAAGTTGTCTTAGGTTTACAAAAATTGGCTTTTAAACCTCAGCCTTGGAGGTTCTAACTCATCAAAATTAAATTCTACTTTCTACCATGGGTTTTATTGATATGCATATTCAATAGGTTACAATCTGGAAACTCAATGGAGTCCCAAAAAATAATTACAAATGTATTCGTCAAATTATATGATACAAAAATACGCTTTCTTGTGTTCAGTTGTTAACACTCCCCCCCCCCTCCACGTCAATGTCGTCCTCGGCATGAGCTTTCCATGTGTTGGTGATTTGTTTTTTTGAGTTGGTGGCAGTCTTCTTCAGCTTTTGTCAATGGAAGCCTAGTGGCTTTATGTATGACTCATATCTCACGTTGCCCATGTTGATTGTAGGGCCAAAGATCCTGCTGTCATAAGTGAAGAAGTCGATGTAGAAGGCTTCCTTGAATGCTTGCATATGGAAGATTGGCAGGAACATCAATCTTTGATAGAATAAGTGGAGCACCTCCGAGGATGGCTTCTTTGACAAATCATAAATCATCTTGGTGACAGTGTCGCTCGTTGATAATAATGTTGAGTCTGTGGCTTTGGACGACGCGAACTCCTTGATGCAGGCTAGCATTGTTTTACATATCTTTCTAAGCATCACACAGCTCAAGTCAAGAGAGCCAGTGAAAAGCTTAATGGCACCGGTGAGGGTTTTCATCACATAAGTTCTCTTTATTGTCTCTCGCTCCTTGGATGTGGAAGATTAGGATAATTCAGCCAATTTGAATGCCTTTGCAACAACATTGCATGATCTTTCCAGGACCTCATTTGCGGCACTGGGTAGAAGGAGACATCATCCCTTACTGACTTTGACGCGTCAACCAGACATACAAGGTATGTTGGATATTTGGAAAGCCACCCTTTTTTACATTTAGGATGTGAGTCCACTATACATTTGGAGGCCTTGTGATCTTTGATATCACCATCAAAAAGTGGTGTTGGCTCCTCCATTTGGATGCGCTTTTTCATGGTCATTACTTCATACTGAGTAGAGGATAAGGAAGGGATGGTTGCATCCTTTCTGTTGTGGTCACATTTGTGTCAATATTTTGGACACCCATGGAGTGTAGCATCCTCTGTTCCCACTCTATGGCAGCTTCTGAGCTCTCTTTGATTGCTTTCTCTATTAGAGTACAAAGATGAGCCTCCTCTTCTGCTTTTAACACTTGTCCTTCTTCTTGGATTTGTGGAGGTATCTCCACTAGTCATGGTTCTTTGGAACTATTAGGGAGTTCTAGAGGCTCGTATTGGGTGTTGTCTCTAAGGTCACTTGGACTTGGATTTGTAGTTTGGCCCCGTGCCCTTTCCACTTCTTGCCTCAAATCTATCATTTGATGTTGGGCTAGCTCATCTCTTTTCATGACCTCTTCTGCTTCCACCTGCGAGCGGACAACTTTGAAAAAACCCCTATATACGACTCATATTAGGGAATATGACCCCCCTTTCTACGCTTATACGATAATCAATGAAGATGTAATAGGACTAAATTTTGAAGTTCTTAAAGTCGAAAAGAATGTCGTAAGCCATATCTTTCGTTTAGCATGATTTGAAAGATTGTTGAATAGTCTATTAGATAGAGCTTATATGAATGAGTTTAAGATATTAAGAGAAAAAATATACTCTCTTCTTTTCAAATACTACACCAAAGATATATTTCATAAAGATTAATGAACAACAAATAGTTTGTCTATGAACAGTATAATAAAAACGTAATTAAAACTGAGATTTTTATTAGTATCAATGTGTTATATTTATGTGTTTTAGCTTAAAATGCATGGGTAGGCTTAAAATAAGTTGAAAAAGTAGTGGAGACCCAAAAATACTGTTTTTAGGAGTCGCGACCTAAAAGTTGAGTTTTCAGCCCAAAAAATGCGTTTTTCGCAATTCTGGCTACGCAGCCTTGTAGACCAGACCTGTTCCCGTCGTTTTGAGTATCTGGAAGTCTATGTTCTGAGTTTGTTTGACCAAGTTATGACAGAAACAAATTGCCAGTAGCAACAAGGTAACCTACAAGCAGCCAACAGGTTAGCTTACAAACAAATATACACAGGTAATATCTCTTTTGTTTGATCCAATCAAGAAGTGATTATACTCTTTTATGATGGTACAAAATGATGTTTTGAATTTGATTACCATGTTGATTTGGTTGCACGAGTATGTTCTTTTAGCTATTTTGTAGACGATGTAGGGTGTCATGATATTGGGATTGTGATCGTGTTGCGATTTCGATTATGATCGTTGTTGCCATTGATAGCCGTTTTTCGGCTTTCCATAATTGCCATAGTAAGCTACCTCACCCTATCAAATCACTCAAACATTTTGGTTATCCCTACCATTTCACTGTACATAGGCGTGTGTGAGTTAGGGACTTTCTCCATATTTTCTTACCTCAAGATTGCTACAAATGGTTGGTGTTATTACTTGCAAAAGAGTAAGTAGAATAGGGATTTTTCATCCTTAAAGCACGCCTGCTTTATGCAGTTAACGGGGATACCGTCGAGAGCTATGGTCTTAATAATGGAGTCCTACAAGACTTGCCTACGGCTTAACCATTATTGAGCCATTAGAAGCTTGACAAGAACCAGTGCTATCTTGGCTCTGTGAAACCCTCTCTTCTATTCCTTGCAATTTATAATAATCGAGCCACGGGTATAGATGCTTGAGTGCTTATCTTTGAAGGTAAAGAGGAGTAGCAACTAGGGCTTGAAGTGCCAAAGTACTTGTTGTGACTTGTTCTAAAGGGAGTGAAAGATTGGCAGCTGCAACTTCAAGAATGTTAATAGACCCGATAGCTATAGTGATCTGTGCTATTATGTCTCGATCACGGTCCCACCATTGGATTCATTCTTGACCTTGTTACTGACTTTCTCAAAAAGATGCTTGGTATCTTCCACGGGAGCAAAAATGACACACATTATGTGACTATCCATTGTAACATGCACCTAGTTGTCAAAGCATTGTATATACACATTGTATTTGCGTTGCATGGTGTGACCAATATTAGTTGATTATTCAAGGTATCTAATAATAATACAAAAAAGTTATGGGAACATTCATATCCATTGATATGTAATATGAGATCCACAAAACCTATAGCAATACTAATAGTTCCATTGAATCCGGTAAATGTTTTTTCCAAGGGGTGTAGGATCAATTTTGGAATTTGTTGCTACGTATTCCAACTAATTGTATTCACATGAGATCAATGCATGAATAGGTAACATTCTGACTCCTAGCTTTACAGAAATATATGGATCCACATTTTTGTCATTGTCCTCAATGCTGGTAATCTAATAACTTTTGTGCTTCCTCTTTGCTACACATTCTCTGGCTTCTTGTTGTGCCTCTTGAATCTTGAGCTCTTGCTTCTTTTTCCTATTTTTAACTACATGTGTCCTTTTGAGCATGCGTGTGTCAACGGCAAGTGATGTTTTTAAAGCTTGCATCCACTAATCTAGTTTGCCATTTCCTGTCCATCCAATGTAGCAAGCTTAATGGCCCCACTCGGTGATATGGAATGAATCACAAATGGTCCCATTCCATGCTTCTTTAATTTTTTGTTTTTTGCTTAAGAGTGTAGACAAGCACATAATTCCCTAGTGTGATGTCTTTGGACTTTACGCGCTTGTCATGAAACTCTTTCATGCATTTTTTTTAGGCACATATTGTGACCACTGCCTTTAATTTAATTTCATGCAACTTTTCTAAGTCAATTAGACGGTCAGACCATTCATGTCTAGTCCATTCAAGTTTATTGGCTACTCCCAAGGTTGGAACCAAAAATTCTATGGGTAATATTGCATTAAGTCCAAACACCATGTTATAAGATGTAGTCCTAAAATAGTTTTGTATGCAACTTTGTAATCCCAAATAGCGGAGTAAAACTTTTGATCCCAATCCAATCTATTGTTTTTCACAATTTTAGTGAGAACTATGCACAAGACTTTGTTGCTGCTCTTGTATTGACCATTATCTTGTGGGTGATACGAAGCCAATTTTCTATGTATGACAATGAATTCATCAAGCAAGTACTCAATGACTTCATTAACAAAATATGTCCCTCGATGACTAACAATTTCTATAGGCAGATTGTACATGTGAAAACATTTTCATATAAGAATGAATTGTGGTGCATGCATCATATTTTTGTGTGGTTTTAGCTTCTACGCACTTGGTCAAATAGTATGTGACTACTATGATATATTTTTTATGAGTTCTGTAAGCCGACGGTGCTATGGGACCCAAAATTTGAACCCTACTTGGAAAATACACGTGCTCCTACCATCAGTCTCATCAGCATTTCATCCCTTTTATGGGAATTTTTGTTCTTTGTTGACACTCATCACACCGCTTCACAAATGCTCCAGCATCCACGAAGAGTGTAGATCAATAAATTTTGACAAACATTATAGCCTTAGCCCTTTTATATGTTGAAAGATGACCTCTCACTTGCTGTGAATGTGCTTTCCCCATGTAAGATTGGTATGTACTCATTTTTTGATGCACAAAGTGTGAGTTGATTATGCATGCACATGATTTGCAATTCCTAACACACATGTGTGCATCAAATTTCATACTAGGACAAAAACTCCCATTCTCATCAAATTTTGATACGTTTTGATTTTCCCATGATGGATAAAGTCCATCATGACACGTGCTTCCTTCAAGTACAAAGGAATATCAAAGGCTTTGATGCACAACTGCAAGATGCCATCCAAACTCCTAACATATAGTCATCCACTAAGTAGTTGGAAAGGATTTCTTTGCTCAATTATGCATCTGTCATCTATTTTGTCATGGTCTATTGACAATTGTCCTATAGACAAAACTAGGAATATATTATCACTCCACCTATGTATCATTTCTAGGTTAAAGAGATCAAACTCAAGCAAAATGATGAGCCATCTCACTATTCGGCATGTGTTGCATGGCTTGTTGAGTAGATACAATAGTGCTTGGGTTATCCGCAAAGAAAATGAATTGGTTGGCTAGGAAATAATGCCAAAATTTCTTCATAACATAAACCATTCCCAATCCTTCCCTTTTCATAGTTGTGTAATTTTTTTCAACATGTTCAGTTGAAGGCTAGCATAGCATATTAAAAATCCATTAAAAAATCCATAACTCCCTCACCAAGTTGTGCCAGGATACATCCAATGGCAAAAACAGAGGCATCTACATGAACATGAAAATTTGCTCTAATATGGTGCCGTGAGAATTGGTGATGATACCAATGGTTGCTTCAACTTTTAAACTAATTTCTCACAATATCCAGCTCAATCAAAGGTTACAATCAAACCATAGAGAGGCTTGGCAATGATTGCATACATGTAAACAAATTTTCAGTATTATCCACAATGTCCCATGAATGATTGGAACTCCTTCGCTATTTTTAGATGTGGCATATCCACAATCACCTTGATTTTGTCCATATGCATGGATATTCCATTTGTGGACACAATATGACCTAGGATCTTGTCCTGCCTGACCATGACAACTCATTTTCTTGGATTCAGGTAGATTCGATAGGTGTCAAATTTCCCAAATGCTTTTTTAGGTGTTCTATATGGTCTTTGCATAACATTGAGTGCACAAATAAGTTATCCATTCACATTTCTAAAAATATATGCAAGCGCTATCTGAAAGCTTGATCCATGAGTCTTTGGAATGTGGTAAGTGCATTTGTCAGCCCAAATGGCATCAACCCATAAGCAAACATGCCCCATTGAGTCACAAAGGTTGTTTTGTGCTAATCTTTTGGTTTAATCACCAATTGATTAAACCTGAAAATCCATCCAAAAAGTTGTATGTGTGCTTCCCCACTACTCTTTTCAAGACATGATCATTGATAGGAAGAGGATAACTATCATGGATAGTAGCTTCATTTAGATTGACACACACTCTTAACTTGCCATTGTTTTTAGGTACCACTACAATTGGGGATACCCAATCCATGTGCTCTATTCGTAAATGAACTCACCTTCCTTTAGCTTATAAATCTCGTCTTTGATTTTCTTTGCAAATGTCTCATTGTAAGTTTAATATTTTTGTCTCCTTGTCTTAGCATCACAATTTAAGGGAATTCTATGCTGACAAATGGAAGGATCAACCCCTTTCAAGTCTTTATAAGACCTCGCAAACACATCCTTATACTCCTTGAGCGTCTAGATCAACAATTCTTCCTTGTCAAGTGTTAGATCCATAGAAATATAAGAAACTTTAGGCTCTTTGCATGGCTTTGCTAGATCTATCCTTTTAGCATTCTCAAGTCCAACATAAGATTTTCTTGGTTCAACCTTCTCCCTCATTGGTTGTTCAATGATGGTTTTGCAATCATGAATAGTGTACTTCTTGTAATGAGAGGATACACTTATTCCATACTTTCTCAATTCTTTCCCATTTTCATCATCAGTTTCCATTTTTGTTGTCCAAACCTCTCTAAGTGTGCGTTTCAATTCCCTATACTTCTTTTTTTGCTCAACTTTTGTCCATTTAGGTTCACTAGCTTGTCTTTGATGCGTCTTTTGGAGGTTTTATTGTTTGTCCCTTTTTTTGTTTCAATTTGTTTGGCTGAGAAGGTGTTGTTTCCTTTCTATTTAACTTGTCATTTATGCAATCAAGGGCTCCCACTAGTTTCAAGTATGATTGTTTCCCTTTGATATATGGCATTGGATTGTTTCTCATCCTCTTTTTTGAGCGCTTATTTCTATAACATTGTTGTCTTCTAGGTTTTTGGTTTGAAAAATCAAAGAATTGTTTTGATTGTGTTCAAGATCACTCTCATGACCTTCTAATTTTTCATTGTCTATGCGAAGATCCACGTACCTCGAGTATCAAGAGTGTCATAGTAACATTCATCACTTGATTCCTTATTTTGCTCCAAGATGTGGCTTGAATCAATTTCCATGGTAAGATCTCTAATAGAAATCTTGTCTCAGATACACAAACACTATACTTCAATCCCCACTTCTTGTTTCACCTCACCAATCTTGGTTGTTTCTCAGTGATTTGAGCCTAGATCCACTCTAATCATGTGGAAAGGAACTAAGTCCAAGCCATTTTCATCACAAAACTTGGTAGCTGTGATCTCATTTGATGCACACATCTAAAGTGGCCTTAATTTGAGTTCACTCCAAGGGCTCCATTCTTTCTTTGAGAAAATGCTCCGTTATATAGTCTGGATCCTCAAATGGGCTTGTTCTCTTGCATTTGTCCTTGATAAAATTTTCATAGTTTGAAGCTCCAAACATCCATAGGTGAGATTTAGAGTTTAGCAATGCAGGTACTTTAAATTCTGTAGCAGTTGTAGAATTGAAATCCTCTACGGGTGTTCTCTGTCATCTTTGCATTTGTGGTCACTTAGGTTGATGAGTGTGGACCTGGTCTCCATGTGGCACAAGTACATATAATCATAGCTCTAGTCATGAACCATCTCTAATTGGTGCATGAATGGCCTTCCTAGAATAACATCATAGTTATTCTTAGTACCTAAATCTACTATAGCAAACTTATGCTCATACTTGATTCCACAAGAATTCATCACCACCTGTTCCAAAATACCAATAGATTTTGCAATATAGCCATTAGCTAGCTGCAACTTCATCCTATTTTTCCCAAGGTCATCTTTTCCCATTCCCCTAAATATGCAAGGAGTTCAAAGAACACAAGTTTGCATAGGATTTTCTTGGGGTTCCACTATAAAGCAGGACTATGGGTGGTACAAGTGAGGAGAAGTTCTTGCAAAGAGAAGCTTTCTCTTCTCAGGGCTTTTGGGGTTGACATCTAAGGGTTCATTATCTTACAAGAAATTTAATAAGCTGCCTAAGTGGGAGAAACAATATGTTTCAAGTATTCAAAGTGAATTGCAGGGATGTGTTGATGTGCTTGAGCTAGATGATATGATTTCAAGAATCTTTGAAGAGGTATCTTATGTTGATACTATGCCAAAGCTTGAGTAGATCAAGCAAAGCAGGTTAGAAAGTGGAACTGACATTGTTAAAGTGCACTCAATGGACATGTATGAAGAACTAGACATATACACGGCACTTATTCATATTAAGGAAGATTTAGATGAAGCAGTTGAAGCACGGGTAGAGACCAAGTACAAGACGGTTGCAAGAAAGTGAGACCACTGGCTCCACCTCTACTAGAAGGAAGTGATGGGATGTTCAATGAAGCTTTTTGACATCCTATACTTAGAAATTAGAAGAACATTGGACACAAATTTACTAAGGAGACATTGGAGCAGTTGAAGATTGGAGAGGATGGTTTCCTCAATGAAAAGGAGATTAAATGCTTTCAAGGTATGCCTGAAAACCACGGTAAATATTTTTCTTTTGATCCAAGCAAGATTGGGTGTGTGGATCCGAGTGTTGTTTCACCTATGTTCATACTCATTGTTCCTCACATGCCATGGAGCTTACATCCCATTCTAGTTCCAAAATCTCACTTGCCAAAGATTATTGATTTGCTTAATGAGAAGATGCCATGGAGCTTACATCCCATTCCAGTTCCAAAATCTCACTTGCCAAAGATTATTGATTTGCTTAATGAGAAGATGCAAATGGGCATTTTGAAACCATCATTTGCACCCTACTACACTTGATGGTTCATTGTGCCAAAGAAGAATGGTACTTTAAGGTTCATACATGATATGTAGCTGTTAACAAGGTAACAATCTGCAATGTGGGTACTGGTGGCCAATTGTGAATGAATTTGTTGAGGCCTTTGCAGATAGATCTATTTACTATATGGGTGATCTCTACTCTTGATACAATCAATCTTAGTTAGCTTTGGAGAGAAAGGATCTTACTACGATGCGCACAACTCTCAGTTTGGTAAGGATATGCACTCTACCACACGGTGCTACTAATTCAATAGCTCATATGATGAATGGCATGAATAAGGTATTAAGGGACTTTATTCCTCATGTGCCTTTCATTGATGATCTACCAATTAAAGAATGTGAAGAAGGGTCCAAAGATGAGGTGTTAGCAGCAGCTAACACATGCTACACCAATTATGCACCAAGCTATGGATGTGCTATTGTGCACAATATTTCCTATTCATTGTATAAGGATTTGGGCTCATTTAGGTTTCCATGTTGTATAAGCTTTAGACAAAATGGCTCAACTTAATCCCATAGTTGAAGGGATTGAGGTCCAAACCTATAAAAGAGCTATGCTTAAAGAGAAGCCATTCTTGATTATCTACTCTTGAGTGTTCACATTAATTGATGTCATAGCCTTGAGCTTAATCCCATGCTTAAAGCTATTGCTAATCCTCTGAATTGAGAGCTCTTCTTGATAACAAATGTGTAATCTAATCTCAATTTTTCTCATTAATCAGCCTTCTCTATATTTCATTATGTCATGAAGTAGTTTTGCACTCTCATTATTCTAGATTTGAGAGAGGTAATGACTTCTTTCTTTGATCTTAACACTCTTCTTCCATGAGTACTTCAATTAGTTGATGACTCCTCTAATTCTCTTGATTAGTGTAGTGTGTGCACTATTGGTCATGTGATTAGATTTTGTGTCTAATTGTGTGCTTAATATGTGGAGGTTTAAGGGCCTTGAGCTTAATGTCACTTGTGTGTGATATGATTAGAGTACCTTGATTGGCATGTGATGATTGGGGAGGCCAACTTCAATGCAATTAGTGTGTGTTAAAATTCAATCATTGGATAAGCCTAAATGCCAAAAATTTGGGCAAAGAAAGAGTGTGTGTGCCCAATTGAAGACCACTTGATTGAATGATTGATGGTCAATTGGGGCACCCAAATGCTTGTTGATTGTAAAATATGTATCAAATGTGCATGTAAACATTAGGGATAGGACTAATTGCATGGCCAAAAGAGTTAATTTTGAATTTTGATTGGGTCAAATTAGTGTTAATCTTTGAGAAATTAAGCATGCATGCATTCATTCATTCATTCATGCTTGATTGAATATGCAATTTGAGCTATGTAATGTGAAGTCGATGGAATAATTGCATATAGTTTTGGTCTAAATTTGGGTGTGTGTGCCTACTCAATGGCATTTGATGTCCAAATTTGAGATGAATGATTGGTCTTGGTTACCAATCATAATGATTAATGGAGCTAAAGATTGGTGTGTATCATCAAAGGATTTGAGATGAATGACCCGATTGGTTCTCACTTGGGGATGATTTTAAGTGCACTACCATTACAATGTATGCCAAGTTCATTGGTATGGTCAAAAGTGCATTGATTTGTGTGTTTATAAGTACAAATGTGAGTAGCCATATAAACCAAAATGACAAATCCAATTGGGTTTGGATGATTTGAGCTATTGGAGATGAAAAA
>NC_140931.1:55265593-55297587 GCF_014529385.1 Adiantum capillus-veneris
AAACCAGCATTTTTTCTCTACTGTATAAAGCTTCCATGGTTGCCCAATCTATGTATGCTGCAGTCCCGCCTCTTCGCAAGCTATACTGTTAATGTGAGTTGTAGAGGTTGTTTAGAGTTTCCCCTTATATTATGGTGTTTGGATTCAATATAGAAGCTCTAAATCTCTGCAGAAATCAAAAAAATTTCGCCAAGAAGGTGAAGCTTGAGCATTCCTTTCAACTATTTGATGCTACGACTATGTAATTGGGGGCGAGGCTACATGATACCATGAAAGAGGTTTGGGTTTTGATTGAGAATTGTGCTTGTATGAGCATCAAGGTTTCATGGCTGAAACATTAATGTTTTTTGATGGTCTTTTTAAGTGAAATTGAATGTGATTTGATGATCCTCTCATCATACTCTCGACTACGAAAACAAGCAATTTCCAAGCACGATAGGAAAGAAGGTTTGTGACTTTGCTGTCACGAACGCTCTTAGATTCTCTATCACCCTTAGAAAGAGGGTTGGTGATTCTCCACAAATGGTTTCTTGCAAAGGGTTTGTGACTCTCATCACGGACTCTCACAGCCAGAGGTTCTGCACCTTCCCAGCTAGACCGCACACTTTTCGACAACGTGTCAAAGCAAGGTACTTATGCGCGAGCCACAAATGGCTGCAAGCACACAACCGGACTAATCTAGCAAGCTCAAGAGAGCAAGGTTTTGTCACTCACCGCCCTACACTTGCCTTCGTGGAGGATTGCTTGCCGCGAAGAAGAGGGAGCTACCATCGTGCCACGCTCAACTGTCTCGCCACCGCCAAGCTATCGCAATGCTTGATCTCTCCCTCTCTCCCTCTCTCTCTCTCTCTCTCTCTCTCTCTCTCTCTTGCATACACACACACAAGGAGATGAGGAAGAAGATGGAGATGGAGCAAGAGCACTCTTCAATTGCACAAATGATAGAATGAGTGATTTTTAGGTTTAGGTGACTTTTATATGAGCTCACCTCATTCACACTTGGGCGCCCATGCTTAGCCAACTAACCCTTAAATGTTACAGTTAGAGTGCGCCTCTCATCGGTGATCACTCTTACCCTTTTCCTTTGTCCCTCACTCGCTACCTATCTATCATTTTTGGATTACTGGTGTGGCCGGCCACTATAGATCCTTCCATAGTTTTCTCGGGCTCTTGTGGAACCCCGTATTCATGGTATTGCGCCCCTTTATGATAGGTATGCACAGGTTGTTTTTGGGTGGTGTGGAGTGTGGTTGGCTACAGAGGTTTTGTTTTTTTCGGTTTTTCTCTCGCAAAGTGGCACATCGTGTGGTTCTGATTGCCTCGGGCTGTGTGTCATCTTCAATGCACCAAAATAATTACAATCATTGGTGGGATGGGTCTATAAATATTTCCTTTCTCTTTTCCTACTTAGTACCCCTGTCGTAGCCAGTGCTTTCAAAGTAACCTCCTCTTTTTCAAAGATTTGTTTGTCTCCTTTTACAAATGGATCCCTTCAAGATTGAGATAGAGGAGGAGTTGCCTTGCTCTAATGAGGATCCGAAGGAAAAAATATTCCATTTTCTCTATCGAATTGTCCTTCAGCAGCAGTAGTAGGAGCAAGAAATCAAGCCAATCTTTAAACCTCACTTCTCATTGCAAGAGTGGCTAGCTTCTACAAGACATTTTCTTGAAGAGTTTGAGCAGGCATATGAGCAACAGACGGTCGAGGGCACTTTTGAGTTTGAGGACTGCCGATATGTGCATGTGAAGGATATATGTTTCAACCGCTCCAAGAAAGATGTTATCTACAGGAGCAGCCTCAAGCTTCCAAAGAATTTACATAGGAATGACATCAAATGTCCTGTACATAGACGAAAGTGTCATGTCGTGGAATACTATGCTAGACTCGTACTATATTTGAATGTCAATTTAAATGACCACCGGGACACAGCGGAGGAGGCAAAGCAGCCGGGGCCTTCCGTCACTAGTGATGAGATGGCGCCACTTTAAACTGGTTCTTTACGTGTTTTGGAGGGTGTTCAGCTCCCAAAGGGGGATTTGCCAACAAATGTTCTCCCTACCATCCCGATCGGTGATCACCATTATGTTATGCTAAATGATATCATGGAGTTGTTTGACTTGAGAAAGGACTATTGCCTTGCTATAGTTTCTAAGAATCTTCAAGAGGATGTTAGTATAATCAACCCTGTTGACAGGAAGAGACATATCGATGAACAGCTCCTTGCTTTAGAACGTGAACCGACATTGTTGTTTGATGCTTGGTTAGAAACACTGAATATGGATGAAGAGGACTACCTCCAAGCACTTTGCATAAACATAACAGATCCAACACTTCTTTTGAAAAGAGACCCCAAGGACATTTTCACAAATAACTTCAACAAGAAACTTTGTGCATTATGGGATGCAAATATTGATATTCAATTTATTTTCAATGGACACTGTGCAGCTGCATATTGCACATCATACATGACAAAAAATGACAGCTCCGTAAGCAAAGCAATCAAACACGTGGTTGAAGCTTGCAAGAAGAACAACTTACCAACGTTGGAACGCTTGAAAAATATTGGTGGCGCATTGATCAACGCACAAGAAATGACATCACAACAAGCATCATACATTGCATTGTCGCTACCTTTGCATAGTGCTAGCAGAGAATTTGTGTTTATAAATGCTGATTGGAGCGCCGAGAGGACATTGTTGTTGAAAAGAAGAGCCATGCTAGATTCTTTGCGGCTTGAGGACACAAATATATTCTTCGATGACCTAGTCACAAAGTACGCACGCCGTCCACCTAATCTACAGTGCTTATGCTTGGCTGAATATGCTAACAACTACAAGCTCGTTCATGGCTGTCCTCAAAAGAACAAAAAAACTCGCATTATTAGGTTTATCAATTTCAAATTGGAGAAGGACTCTGAGAGACATTATCATGAGCTTTGTTTATTGTTTTTACCATTCATTGGTGAAGAGTCACAACCTTTGAACCGACACCTAGCTCTTGGAGAGAGAAATATATCACACACTCTCAAACAATAAATGAGAACCGTCAAAAATTCTCAAGCTTGGAGACCACAACTTCAACCATTGTGGAGTCCTCAATGAACACTTCATCAAGTGTAGAAACAATGGAAATTCACAAATACAATCTAGATCTTGATCTTCAAGGACCTCCACTTGCAGCGAGGTCGCTCCCTCTTTCTAAGAAGCTCGCACTACCGAACGAGCAATACCATTCATTAGTTGAAAAATTAAACATTGATCAACGATCCCTTTATGATGACATTTTAACCAGGAATTGATTGAAGCCAATGAAGCCTATTCATCTTTTCTTGACGGGAGGTGCAGCGACAGGGAAGACTTTCATGCTGCAAACTATAGTCCAAGGGTTGATTCGACACTACAACTTGGCGATTCAACTTGACATTGAACTCCCCACAGCTTTACTAATGGCATATACTGGCAAAGCAGCATTCAATATTGAGGGGACAACAATTCACTCTGCATTGCGTCCACCACTCGTGCATCAAGCTTATGTCAACCTCTTTTCTAGCAGCCTTGCTGAACTTTCACAATTATAAAAAAACCTCAAACTAGTTATGTTTGATGAGGCCTCCTTGATAGGCAACATACTTCTAAGAATCATAGATATAAGACTTCACAACATCAAGCATAACCACATTGAACCATTTGGTGGTTTGGACGTAATTTTTTGTGGAGATCTTTGTCAAGCTAGCCCAGTTCGGGACCGTTGGATCTTTTGCGAGCCACAAGAACCAATTGAATTGCTCACACCCTCTTTTTGGCACACACATATCAAATGCCATGAGATAACACAAATAATGCACCAATTAGACACAAAAATTTTATTTATGTTCTCAACAGAATATGGAAGGCTCAACAAACAGACGAAGATTTGCTCTATGTGAACTCTACTCTTAGAAACAAATTGTTTGACAAATTCATGACACCTCATCTATTCTACACAAACAAATTGAAGAACGAACATAATCAACTTATTTTCAATGGCTTGGCTACCCAGACATACATAGTACACGCGAAAGACACTTTCCACAAAACATGCTCTAAAAATCTTGTCGTTCCAAATGATCCTCAGATGACTGCGGGTTTGACAACCACCTTGGAGCTAAAACGCGAAATGATAGTTGAGGTTTCTAGTGGCAACATCAACATAGACGATGGTCTAGTGAATGGTGCAGATGGTATTCTCAAACACGTAGAAAAAAGGAACAATTTGCATATCGCATGGATACATTTCTTCGACATTTCAACAGGGGCAAAACAACGAGCTGAAAATTCACGTCTCTACACTCAATCTATAGAACACCCATCTTTGAAACAACAAAAGAATTCCAGGTTGGGAAGAACTTGCTGAATAGCGTATCCAGGACACAGCTCCCCATTCAAGCAGCAAATGCACGAATTATTCATAGGTCACAAGGCTTGACAATGCAAGCGGTTGCATTTGACCCAACAGCAATCAATGCGCATGGCTTGGTTTACACATCTCTTTCTCGATTCAAGGATCCCGTTAATCTTCACATCCTCAAACCAATACTTGCAAACCAAATCCAAGTTGATGCAATCGTGCTCACTGAGTTGGAGAGACTAAAAAACAACGCCAGATGGGAACACTTGATCTCCTTGCTTTCCCACTTCCAAGAGACACACTACATCATTCAATCCCTAAATGTTGTCTCCATCCAGAAGCATCTTCACCAAATTAAAAGTGATCCAAATTTAATGATGTCAGACATTCTATGCCTCCAAGAAACAAGACAAAACACTTTCTTTAACCCACTTGCACCAGATTTCAACCACATTCATTATTACAACAAATTTGGTATGTCAATCTTTCACAAGGACCATGTCATTGTTCACTCCACAAAGAAACTATCAGCCCTTGGAATTGAAGTCATTGAAGCTTTCATTTCTATACACGGAGAACTTTTGCTCCATGTAGCCTCAGTTTACAAATCACCAAAAATTCCATTGGATTCCTTGCTACTAATACTAAAGAGTGTGATCCATGCAGCTGCCGACATTGAAGCAAGCATCATCATTGGCAACTTCAACATTGACAACAACCTCAAAAATACTCACTATCAACACTTGGAAAGGGAACTACACTCTCATGGATACAAACAACAAATCCATGATGTGACCACAGTGTACAACTCGAAGCTCGATCACATTTGGCCAAAAACTCTTATGCCATCCACAGTATCAGGGACGAGATTTTTCTTTTGGTCAGATCACTCTCTATACATCTTTTGCTCCCAAAGTAAAACCCCTCTCCCTCCCCCCTCCCCCCCTCTCTCTCTCTCTCCCTCTCCCCTCCCTCCCATTAAACAAAAGCAAAAACACATGAAACTACAACATTCACTTCCTTTGCCAAGCTTTTTCCAGATGTATACACAAGCGCAAGATATTTTAACATTTGATATTCCTCTTTATCACTTGCGAATCTTTTCCTGTTGTCTTGATTTCATATATGCACGCCTCGTGAAATTTTCACTCTTTTCAATAACTACAAAGCTTGGGCTAAACACAATTGAGTATGAAATATGCTTTTTTGAAACTCAGTGAGAAAGAAGAGCAACTCTACTTAAATTTGAGACAGAGAGTGCCGATTTAGTACGAGAGTTTTTTGTTCATCCATCAAGGGCAGGCCTCGTGATTTTATCACTTGTTTAAATACAAAACATTTAATCTAAAGTGCAAAAGTGAAGGAGTAAGACTTGTATACTGGGGCACTTATGGGACGGTGACAACAAGAGTTGGAAAACCATTGACCGTCTAGTTACCCACTACCAACTAAATAGCTTGGAGGTCTTGCTGGTCCACAAAGTGAGGAAAGAGCTTGACAATATAGTGACGCCTATCTGTGATTCGGAGTTAAACGGGAATGCCTGGAAATGGCCCAGAAGAAGTCTCTTCTAGAAACCCCATGCTAAAGACATCTATCAGACAATGATACATAAGAAGAATTGGTCTAGCCCCTTAACAAGATATGGAAAAAACAATGGCCGGATGAAAGGTGGGAGCAAGTAATGGAGAACATCTGGAAGCCAAAGGTTCCGCAGCACATGAAGGTATTTTTGTGGAAGGTAATCTAGGGTGCTCTACTGACGGGGGTGAAGATTCAGGAAAGAGGGATTGGGTCAGATCGATGCTTGGGATGCAGGTTGGCTAGTGAAGATCTGGCTCACCTCTCATGGATTGCCCAACTATCAAAGGCCTCGTAGGGAAAATATGTAAGTGGTTCCAAAGAACATGGAAAATTAGTTTTTACAAGACTGATCTCTTCCTTGGAGGGAAGAATTCGGGTGATCCTAACATCCTCATCAGCACTCAGATCGTCAGATACGTCTTCTTACATAATGTATGGCAGACAAGGAACCGCCATGTGTTTGAAGGAGGTCTTGAGGTGGCAAGCTTCGCAAAAATTATACAAGAAAGCAAAGTGCTAATATGGACGCTCGGATGCAAGCAACACTCGGAGGATTGGTCTAGGACTACTTGGGCTTTGTTGACAGTAGAGGGCACGCCTAGGATGGGGGAAAATCTTGGCTATCGGTAATTAAAAGATCTCAAAAGAACATGATAAGGGACCCTTTGTATCAAGGATAAGGGGGCGAGTTGGGTGGGATGGCTGCCTTGATAGCCGTTGTAATTATGATCCCTGGATGATGTCATGGCTTAACACGAGCATGACAAGACCTTGTAATTATTTGGGTTGATAAATAGAATTCACTCACAATTGTGAGTTTTGCTATTAAAAAAAAAAGGGGGGGACTTGTGGAATGACCTCCTTTTGACAATGAAAAAAAAGATTTACTTTCTTTCTTTTGCCAAAATACTTTTCACTCTACATAAAATATGTCTCATACAAAAAAGTTAAATTGGAGGGGAATTTTACTCCTCAATGCAGATTTGACTTTTGAATTTGAAGATATATTAGGATTATTATTTTCAAGGGGATTTTTTCAAGATCAATATTGATATTATTTTAATAAATTCTATAATTTTGCATTTTAAATTTTTGAAAATTACTCTAAAGAGACACTCATATACTTTTTCTTAAAGTTCTAGAAAAATTGACATCTCCACAAGTCATGAGGAAACATGCTATCCCGTCCCCTCTCTCACCAAGTTGTTGATTTTTTGCGATGATTGTGTACGCACATGAGAGAGAGAGAGAGAGAGAGAGAGAGAGAGAGATTAAGGAAAACTCAAAATTTGAGTATCTTTCTATGAATAGAGGGGGGGTTTGCTTGCTTATTGTTAAGTTAAGCCAACCACATGCCAACTCCAAATGTAGTTCACCAGAGAGAGAGAGAGAGAGAGAGAGAGAGAGAGAGAGAGAGAGAGAGATCAGAGGGCATCAATCAATGAGAAGAAGAGAGTAGATAGAGGTTGTGTGTGTTAAAAGAGAGATCCAATCAACGAGAAGAAGAGAGCAAAGAGACGTTGTGTGTGTGATATATATATATATATATATATATATATATATAGAGAGAGAGAGAGAGAGAGAGAGAGAGAGGGGGGGGGGAGAGAGCCACTGATCAATGAAAAGAAATAGGTGGGGGGGGGAGAGAGAGAGAGAGAGAGAGAGAGAGAGAGAGAGAGATCATAGAGGCGTTGATTTTCAACGACTACTCACATTAAAATATCCTCAGTTTTTAGTAAAAGATAGATAGATAGAGAGAGAGAGAGAGAGAGAGAGAGAGAGAGGATGAAGAAGAAAAAGAAGATTAGTTCTACCTCCAGTAAATTTTGAACTCTAAATCTGTTTCTTAGAAGGGAATTTGGATAACCAATCTACTATATGTAGGCAACAAAAAGGAAATTTTAATTGCTCTCTCTCTCTCTCTCTCTCTCTCTCTCTCTCTCTCTAAAAAAAAAAGCTTATTCGTATTATTTGAAAAATCCCTGAGAATTCACCCATGGGGGAGGGAGAGAGAGAGAGAGAGATCAGAGGGCATCAATCAATGAGAAGAAGAGAGTAGATAGAGGTTGTATGTGTTAAAAGAGAGAGCCAATCAACGAAAAGAAGAGAGCAAAGAGACATGTGTGATATATATATATATATATATATATATATATAGAGAGAGAGAGAGAGAGAGAGAGAGAGAGAGAGAGTCGACAATATAGAGCCATTGATCAATGAAAAGAAATAGGTAGGAGAGAGAGAGAGAGAGAGAGAGAGAGAGAGAGAGATCATAGAGACGTTGATTTTCAACAACTACTCACAACAAAGTATCTTCAGTTTTCAGTAAAAGATAGATAGATAGAGAGAGAGAGAGAGAGAGAGAGAGAGAGAGAGAGGGAGAGAGAGAGAGAGAGGATGAAGAAGAAAAAGAAGATTAGTTCTACCTCCAATAAATCTTGAACTCTGAATCTGTTTCTTAGAAGGGAATTTGGATGAAGAAGAAAAAGAAGGTTAGTTCTACCTCCAATAAATTTTGAACTCTGAATCTGTTTCTTAGAAGGGAATTTGGATGACCAATCTACTACATGTAGGTAATAAAAAGGGAATTTTAACTGCTCTCTCTCTCTCTCTCTCTCTCTCTCTCTCTCTCTCTCTCTAAAAAGGCTTATTCGTATTATTTGAAAAATCTCTGAGAATACCTAGATGATGATGAATTTGAGAGAACTAGATCAACAAATTGGAAATGTGAGAAACAAGTACAACTAGCTACATGCACAAATTAAAAAACCAAAAACTACAAGAAAAGCCTCTCCTAAAGATAGTAAAATTTTCCATGGTAAGCTAAATGGAGAGAGAATGACAAGAGCTTTGAAAGGTAGGCCTTTCCACCAAAACCACACTTTGCAATCCATATATATGCACACACACACACACACACACACACACACACACATACATATATACACGTGAAGAGTAAGACTGTATGAATGAAAAGCCTTTTGACAATGAAAAGTAAAAAACTTACTTCGTTTTTTTTTTTACAAAAAGACTTTCTACTCTACTAGGATAAATCATAAAAAAAGATAAGTTTGAGGAGGTTTTTTCTACTCAATGCAAATATGGCTTTTAAAGATATATTTGAATTTTTTTTCAAGGGAATGTTTTAAATACCAATATTGATATTATTTTTACAAATTGTGTAATTAATATTTTTAAATTTTTAAAAATTAATCTAAAGAGGTACTCCTCTACTCTTTCTTAAAGTTCTTGAAAAATTGACACCTCCATGTGTCACGAGCACCCTCGTCCCCTCCCCCACAGAGTTGTTGATTGTTGCGATGAGTGTGTATACGCACGCGTACACAAAAGAGAGACTAAGGAAACCTGGAGGGTTGAGTATGTTTCTACAAATAGAGGGGGATTGGTTTGCTTATGGCAAAGTTAATCCATCCACATGCCAACTCTAAATGTAATTCAAGTTTTTCGCGGGGTGAGAGAGAGAGAGAGAGAGAGAGAGAGAGAGGAGGTTTGTGAAAAGCCCATTATTAAATTCAACAAGAGTGCATTTGATTGTGTGAATCCTCTTCTAAGATCATGGCTAGGCCGATGTCAAAGCATGGACATGTGTGTGTGTGTGTGTATGTATGTGACATGTTTGTGTAATATATATATATATATATATATATATATATATATATATATATATATATATATATGATGCCACCTTCGAAGAAGGTGAGGGAGCAGAGTGCCACAATTGCTTCTTCTCAACCACATCAATGCACGGGTCACATACTAATGTATATATGTACATGCTGCCACCGTTAGGGGAAGGTGGGGGAGGAGAGTGCCATGATTGCTTCTTCTTAGCCGCAGCAACGTGCGGGTCACATACTAGTGTTATTTAAAGGGGAATAATGAATGTGTAGCTTGGTGTTTAAGTATTGGACTCGTTCTACAAGGTTGAAATCATGACTACATAAAACATAGTGTGTGTGTGTGTGTGTGCGCGCCAGTGTGTGCGTGTTTTGTATGATTTATTATCCGTCCCTTACGCACCCACCCCCATTTTGGGCGCGCCCCTGCTCGGCCAAAAGTATGCTACTGCTCACTATTCGTCATGATCTACAGATTGCATAGTTTGGACTCGAATCTATGGCACAATTGAGAGGACTAGTGCAACCCTAATGGTATGAGCGGTGTCAAAGAAGGCCACTAGCAAGTGTGCCTCATATTACATATTGAGTACTGGGTCCAAATTGCATCCATTAATTAATTTCCTATGAAGATTCCTTTCCACTCCTTAACTTTTAAAACAGACCGCTCAAATATAGTCGGTTCCCACGGTCTTGCAACTAGCCAATCCATTCCTGCAGCAACGAGGGCACTTCGCCTTGCATCCTCGTCCCTCCGGCTTGCCTTTTGTCGAGCGTAAGCTCTCTCCCCCCTCCAAGCATCTAGGCTGCCCAAACCAGACAGACAAAACCTGTGCACTCAACTCAGAGACAGAGAGCGTCCCCTCCAGATGAGCCGCACACCACCATTCTGCTCCATGGAGTCGACGTGTGTCATGCACGCCGATTGCAGCTTTGATAAGAAATTGCAAGCTATCGATGAGATCGCAAGCACGAGAACTCATAATTAAACAAAACAGAGAGAAACATATTTAATGAAAGCTCTCTCGAAGTGCAACTGCCTTCCTCTCTCTATCTCCTGCATGTGTGTCTCGATTTCCCTTCAGCACACTAGTATGGGTGTTGAGCTCTATGCTCCAAGCCTTTCTCCCATAGGCTTCTACTCCCGCTCCGCAATCGTCCCTACACAGAGAGCACGGATCCTAGCCTTCAGTCCAGCTATCACAACTCGAAATTGCAACATAGCAAGGGAAAGCAAGCATAGACCATCCAAAAATATCCTTCCCTTTGTCTTCCCCTCGTCACCATAGATGGCATCACTCCTATAGTCTCTCGCTTTCTCCTTCATGCGTGGTTTCCTCCATTTTCTCCTCCAACATCACACGAGCATTTGTACAGATTCACGCTAATCTGACACATACTGCTGGTAGCCATCGCCATCCGGCCAACATGTTCCAAGCTCTAGGCCAAAACCTCGACTCCAACCAAGAGAGAATCACCATCCCTTTCGCTTCTTGCCTCCAAACAACTGGGTTTTGTGCTGTTTGAGAGAGAGAGAGAGAGAGAGAGAGAGAGAGAGACTCGAATGCGCGGCTTGTTTCCCTTTCCATCTCTCATGTGCCGCCTGTCAGAGCGCCCGTCGCCGCTGCTCGTGACACCTACCAGGGAAACGAAGGAAATGAAAGGCAAAAGCAAAGGAAGAGCAAATTCCGTTAAGCCTAGTATGGATCCCTTGGGATACCCCCTAATCAACCCCAAAAACTAAATTGTAAGGACATACTGATTTCCTTCGAAGATTCCTTGAACACCTTAACTTTTAAAACTAGGCGTTCAATTGGAGGTGATGCACGCGCTCCCTTCTATATGCCTGTTTTCCCCTTGCCCGCCCCGCCGTGCCCTGTGGTCTTGTGACAGTCAACCACTCCTACTGCATCAGAGACAATCAACCCCAGCATCTCACTGGCCTTGTTGGGTGCATGAAAACCTGCAACAAAGAAACGGACACACAGTACCATCGTACTCCTCCCTGCAACCTCGTCCTCGTGCTGATACTCCTCCGTGTCCAGCCTGCCCTCTGTCAAGTGTAAGCTCTCGCCCCCTCGTCGTCCTCGTCCTCCTGCCCATCCTCTTGCTCCACACTCCCCTTGACTTGTGTTCCATCGTGGGTGTCCCATCGTGGCAGTGGAAGCCATGGTCTGTTGTACACACACACACACACACACACACACACACACACACACACACACACAGAGTCCTCCATGTGTCCACCCATATCAGAGAGAAAAGAGAGACACACGACTAGCTATGCGTGCCAGCTACCCTCTCAATCTGATCA
Organism: Adiantum capillus-veneris; assembly: GCF_014529385.1. NCBI lineage: Eukaryota > Viridiplantae > Streptophyta > Polypodiopsida > Polypodiales > Pteridaceae > Adiantum > Adiantum capillus-veneris. The sequence continues at coordinate 55,277,517 of NC_140931.1, forward strand.
GTCTGACTTGAAATCGACGTTGAACTCATCGCTACAGACCATGAAGGGCAGAGAGGGAGACAGAAACTCCACACTCGCATCTGTGGCTTCTGGGTCCTGCACACGAGCATGAGAGAGACGTGAAGGCAGGATCGCTTGCACGATTCCACTGCTCCTCATCCCTCCAGCGAGTCATCTGGAGTAAGGCAAAATTTTCGTGCCGTGGTCGCTATGCTATGCAGTAAAAGAGAATCTAAGGTTGCCTCGCATTGCTCATTGCCACCCCGATGCACCGCAATCCACCATCTGGGCCCTGAAGGCGTTCCCTTCATGACAGTTATGGCCTGCCACCTGGTCTCTGCATCGTGCATCGCCCTGTCACGTGGCTCCCTTTCATTGACTCAAAGCTCACACTCGCTTTCACCATTTTATTTTGCTTCGAAAGGGTATCTTGTTAAGATACCTATTAATAAGACCCGTTTACAAAATCGGGGCCACATACTAGGAGAGAAGTTCCATAGAAAAGTTTAAATTGATGGGGATTCTTGGCAAAATTAAACTTAGAGAATATGGAGCGAGGCAATCTCATCATAGACACCATTCACATGGGCATGGAAGAATCATGGGCTGACCTTACCCATAAGTGAAGAGCTAAATCGGTAAACAAAGAAAGGTGTGTAAGTTTGTGTGTGCACACGGCACCCAACTTGAAGTGGGGGAGATGGACAAAAAATCTAGTGTTTAAAATTGTTTTTTAATAAATTACCTCGTGACTTTTTTATGAAACTCTTTGGATGACATTTTGGTACTCCTTGCGAGGTGTGAAAATCATTATGAGAGAATGTGTTTGCATATTGCACATGCTCGAAATAAACCTGAAATTTACTGTCAAATTAAACATTTGAAGGTTAGACGACCTCTTAAATGGTGGAAAATTAAATCTAAAAACCTTAAGATATACTCCGTATGACTCTTATTTGTAGGTTTTTCAAGTTTTGAAAAACAACGGTGTGCATTTGCTCACATGCACGCATCAAAACGAGCAAAGACCTATAAGAGACGACCTCTGAAATTGTGGAAAATAAATCTAAAAACGTTCAAATATACTCAATATGACTCTTATTTGTAGGTTTTCCAAGTTTTGTTAAACACGGGTGTGCGTGCACGCGCTTGCCTCATGGGCTGTGAATCAAAGAAGGCATTGGGCGAGCAAGATCAAAAAGAACAAAGACCTATAAGTTAAAGACGGCGTGTGACTTGCTACTCTTAAGCCAATAGAAGGCTTAGCATTTGTTCAACCGGTAGTGACATGAGAGAGAGAGAGAGAGAGGGGGGGGGGGGGGGGGGGGGGGGGCAAAACCAAAAATAATGGTATGACAATGACTCCATAAACATTTCAATAAAAGAACCACCTGTTTGCTATCTGACAATCTGGCATGAATGGGTCTTCTCTCTACCCGAATCTTAGTTGATTGCCATGATCACAACTACCTACAATTGTAACCAAGCAATATAAGCATTTCAAACAGTTGAAACGTTGTCCAATCTTTGATAAATATGTGGAAACAATGCACCAACATTTTTTGCAGATCTCATATATGCACTTTGATTGAAGATATACCTTGCTACTCAAGAAAAAGGTTTGAAATGGAGCCCCACTTTGTCATAGGAACAATAAAGACTTCAAAGAAGCTGACATGAAATTCAGAGTGGTGATTATTCCTCACAGAGTTTCAGGTGCCTCCTCCACACACTTACTCACACCCGTAGGAAAACTTTTGGTGTAGCATTTAATTGTGTGTAGCAGAAAATAGCATGAACATAGTGAGCATTTCATTAGAATAGATTACTAATGAGAATAACAAGAGGGCTAGGGTGGAGAGAGCAACAAAAAGCATAACACCTTGTTAGATAGCATGAACAATACTTCAAAAGAGAGAGAAATTAAGCTAGTGACAACAATTGAGGACCGGATTTACATGGAGCCGGTCCCCCCTCCAAAAGGCTTTGTATTATGGTTTCTCCCATCAAGAGAGACATTTTACAATACAATTCTTTGTGTTCCTTCAATACTATCTAGTGCAATGAAGATGGAAACTTCATGCACCAAGCAAAACACTTATCAAACACAACATCAATTCCCTCACGGTCTCATACCCAAGACCTCACACACCTTCGAAGACGGTGAGAGCTAGCGAGGTATGAGAGTATATTGAGAGGAAGAAGGAGTATTCTTACGAGAAAGATGTACATCTCCTCACATAATCACTCATATTAGCATAGCTTAGCTTAGTAATTAGCATGGTAGACGAGATGAGCATGCATTGAAGCTTGGCTCTTGTTTGGATTTGCATCACAAAGCCAAGAGTTGTTGATGTTGGCCTCCCTTCTCACAAGCTTGGAGTAGGTGATAAGCTTTCCATTAAAGCTTGAGAAGAGAGAGAGAGAGAGAGAGAGTCTTCTTTGCTTCACACATGAGATTGTGTGAGTGTGTGTGTGATAATGCCTTGCAAAAATCAGCCCCCTATCTCTCTTGGTCGACCCCCCTTGCTAATTACTCATGCTAGCATCCTATTGGACCTCCCCAGGCTTAGCCAATGACAATTAAGCAGCATAAGTGATAGCGTTCTGACATGTTTCCCCCTTTTGTGAGAGCTTTAGGTAATTATTTAATCCAACTAAACTCTCATTGGACCCCTTTGCCTCCTGGCCAATAGGAATCAGGCAAGCCATTGGGCTGTTGAATGCTCATTGGACCCCTTGGGAGACTGTCCAATAGTCTTCTAGAGAGCTTAATTCCCATTGGTTATTTTATTAAGTGTTTTTAAATTGATTAAACTAGATTTACTCTAGCCTAATTCTCATTGGTCCACCTCCAAGGCCATCCAATAGGATTTGAGTACACCTTGTGGGCATCTGGGCTAGGGAGCTGACATGTGTCCCTCATTCCCTTTGTGTAAAGGGAGCTTGTGTGTGTGTGTGTGTGTGTGTGTGTGTGTGTGTGTGATCTTCTCTCTCATCCCCTACTTGCAAGGCTCGCCCCCTCCTATGTAGGGATGGATGAAGACTTTTGGGGCACACACAAAGCATCCAATTTCCCTAATGTTTGACATTTGGACACAACCTTTGGATTTTGGAACCTTAGCATTTTGGAAGTCTTAATGGGCTGAACCTTAGGGTCTTTTAAGCACATTGTTGCACATAGCTCTTTTGCAGATGGCCCCCCTTTTGGATCCCTATTTTCCCTCGTTTGGATCCCTACTGTGGCCGGTCTGCTAACTTAACCAATATTCTAGCTTTTTCTCCCTTGGCACTTTCCCATATTAAATGATCAGTTTAACATGAGAAAATCATTTAGGAGAATTAGAACTTGATTAGTATGACATTACCTCTCTCTTGAAATCATAGTCATCCTCGACTATGGTGTAGAGAAGATAAAGCATATTCATGAGTCATTTTTCTTAGCGGGTAGAGGATCCCTATGTTACCCTACCACATCCTTCGAGAATAGATGACTAGTCCATTTGGCACTTGAGAGCCTAAGCTTCCGCAAGCATGTCTGCACATTAGTCCTATCAGTCTTCCATAGTAGAGTGACAAGCTCTACTTGGTGTTCGGGAGACGTTGTCTCCACAAACTTGATCTAAGCATGCATACTACTTCATTTTTGTGCACAATAAAGAAAAAGAGAGTCTTATAAGACAAAAACTTTGTTCATTTTTAACATTTGTACATTTGCTTAATCTTGGGAAGTATTGTAAGCATTGACAAGGTTTAGGTTATCCTTTAATTGTATGCCTTGCATCCATCTAGCATCTTCAAAAGGATAATTCTTAAACTTAATAAGATATCGTCGGATAGTCTTATCGCTTCTTAATACCTTGTCTTCATGTCGGAGAATGGACTCAGGCTGCAGCACCTCTTCTTGGTCCTCGATCTCCGGTGGTTCTTCAGTAGTTGGTTCTTGAGGTGGCTCTCCTTTGTAAGGCTTTAATAGGCTCACATGGAAATAATTGTGTATGAGACAGTGATTGGGCAACTTGAGTTGATAGGCCATCTCATTGATTGGCCTAAGAATCTTTTTGCTAGTTTAGCATAGTACTTTTGGTGTCCCATAGGATTCTTGCCCGTCGTGTGCCTTAGTCGAGCCTTGGGAAATTTTAATAAGACCCAATCATTTTCATTAAAGTCTTGGGCTCTTCTGTGCTTGTCAGCAGCAGCAGCCTTTTGCCTTTGCTGTGAGATAGAGATAGCATCCTTAATCTTTTGAAAAGATTCTTGTAGGTCTCGGCTATACTCATCTGTAATGAAGATCTTTCCATGTACCTTAAGTATCAAGGGACTTTTTGATCTTCCCTCAATTACCTCAAAAGGTGCTTTTCCAATGGAAGTATGTACAGTGTTATTGTAAGCATACTCCACTAAGGGTAAGTACTTCTCCCATTGGTATCTTTGATCTACTTCCGTTACATAGGCTTTTAGTAGATCAAGAATTGTTAGGTTAGCTATTTCACTTTGGCCATCCGTTTGTGGATGATAGGCCGAAGAGAAGTTTAGCCTTGTCCCTAAATTCTCAAAGAGACCCTTCCAAAAATTACTGGTCATTCTAGGATCTCTATTTAACACTATGGACATTGGCAAGCCATGTACTTGAAAATTTGTGAAATAATGAGAGTTGCCATTTGATGGGCTTTGATAGTCTTTTTGGCATGTATAAAATGAGCTTGTTTACTAAACCTGTCTACTATCGTCCATATTCCCGTATTTCCATGGATAGACTTAGGCAATCCAAAGATAAAATCCATAGATACGCTCTCCCATGGTGAATTAGGGATGGCAAGGGTTGAAGCAATTGAGGTTGCTTCCCTCTATCAAATTTTGTCTTTTAGCATACCAAACATTTAGAAGCATACTCTTGTATGTTTGCTTTCATGGTAGGCCAATAGAAATATGTTTCAATTCCTTTTAGGGTAGATTGAATCCCTCTATGTCCCGCTATCAAAGAGTTGGCGATCTTGCCAGGAAGGTACCGGGCCTCTAGCTGTGAGGGTTTGTGGGGAGACTGTGAAGGCTTTCACTTAAGCAAGCTTAGTGTTTGTAGCAAATACATTGTGTGTAGCCATTGGAATCTTACACGCAGACACACACATACGCACAGGTGAAACCCTCAAAACAAAACAAAGATGAAAACCTCAAGGCTTTGATCATATCTAATCAAAGGTAAGATGAAAGGATTCACTGATGCATTTATAGCAGCAAGTCGTTGTGCTCCAAATAGACTACGAATGGTTCTTTGAAACTGTAACTTAGTGCTTACAAAGATGTAGATGTTTTGCCTAGTGATAGGAGTGAGCCGTGTGTACAAGTCTTCTTGGTTCATAGTAATATTAAGAAAGCAAGGCTCAACCCCTAGAGGAGAATAAATATGTGCACATCGAAATAATTAGAGTAGTCTAGTAGTGGCAGATAAGAGGACGTGGAGAAAGAAGAATTTCTCGCAGTCTTTCCGGCCCAAAGAGTAACACAATTCTCTGTTGGAAGTGGATTTTATGGCTAATACAAACATTAATCCTAATATTTTGCACAAAGTGAAAGGGTTGAAAGGTTACACCATTGGGATTATTCATCTAAGAAAGATTAGAAAGCAATCAAACAACACAAAGACCCACACAAGCTTAAGCCAAAGAAGTGAAGCACACACCTCAAGACTTTGTGGTCTTGTAGCCAACTTGATGAAGTAGAAGATGAGTAGTAGTACCCAACACCGTTTGAGAGCCACCAACAATGCCTCCTTATCGATGAAAGAAGGTTTCATAGAGTGTATGAGTACTACAAGTGAGGAAATAGAAGGATTGAGGCATGAAGTAGCAAGCTAAAGATGTGTTGGGCTGAAATTGAGAGAAAGTTTCACTCAAGGAGATGGCTAGGATGTTGGGTAATGGCTTGATACAGTGGCTTGATTGTGAGGATTGCTTGAGCACTTGATTGCCTGATGGTTTTCTTGATGCTCAAGAGAGGGACAAGAGGCTCTATTTATAGGTGAATTTTCCCCTTGAAGAACATATTTTCTTAGAAATATCCAAGGGATTTGTGTGACAAGTATCTATCTTTTCAAAATATCTTGAAATTATCTTCAAAGTTTCTAGATCTTTCTCTTCAAGAAATATCTAGAGGTTCTTCTAGATCTTTCTCCAAATATCTTCTCCTTGCCGCCACATGTCAAGGGTTAAGCCTCTAAGAGTTGTTGAGCTATGGTGGGAACATGTGCATACAGTATCTTCTTAAATAATTGAGAGAGAGCTTTGCATACATCATGGATGACATCAAACAAACTCGTAACCACTTTTCTAAGGGATTTTTCTAGGTCCATAGTCACTCCAAAGTGTACCTACTATGTGTAGAATGACACCTCATGGGGTATACTATGACTAAGGCCACTTTTGGCCATGCTACACATGGCATATGCCACCTAGGATGCCTAGTAGATAGGAGGTATGTTTTATAGGCTTATTTCATCATGGCTCCAAGAAGAGGTTCACAAAGAAGCCCAGAATTATAGGACAAAGCCCATTCCCAACAAGAGTGACACATCAGACTTCGACTAGCTTTTTCCATGCTAAATAGAAAATGCATATACTTATGCACACTTAAGGCATACACATAAAATCCATAATATTGTAGGGCTTAGCTTCCGTTCCCACTATGCACGTGCCACAACACGACATCCACCCCCTCTAAACCTGCACATCCTCCGGTATGTGCCACAGTCAATATTTGCAAGTTTGACTCTCTTGGAGTTTCTTTTTCATCATCTTCACTGGGTGATTCCAAAACTTCATTCTCACTTACTTCATCAGCCGGATGACTATCCTCTCTTCTTTTGAATACCTTGATTCTCTTTCCTGCAATGGGTATCTTTATCTCTGTTCCATCCAATTCAGCCAAGGTGTAAGTGGCATTGTCATGTACATACTTGACTATATACGGTCCAAACCATCTTTTTGAAACCTTTTGCATGACAGTATGTTGGTTATCAAGACTATTGTCATACACTAAAACCCAATCTCCTTGCTTAATTACCTTCCTTCTTAGACTGTGTCGTCTATCAAAGTAGTCCTTTCTTTTCAACCTGGCATTCTTCAATCTTTCTTTTGCAACCTCAATATCTTCAGGCCTTCTTTCTAGCTATCTTATACGTAAGGCAAGGAGATCTTCTCTGCTAAGCCCATCTTGCCAAGGTAGCACATTCCATGTGGGAATGGTCTCTTCAATGGGCATTACAGTCTTTTGACCATACATCAATTCTACAGGCATGTAGCTAGTTACTGAGCTGTGTGTCGTGTGATCAATCCATAGAGCATATGGCAATAGTTTTGGCCACTCACTAATTCTCCCTTCACAACCTTTAGCCAAGGCTTTGATGATTGGCGGATGCCCTCTTTCACTTTTCCCGTTGACTTCCGGATTGTGAGCGGTGGTAAGGGAAAGCTTGATTCATATCCGAGAAAATAATTCCCGTGCTTCCTCAACATCCAGCTCTCCTCTGTCTCCAGTTATCTTTCCCACACAACGATAGCGGCATATTACATCCTCAAGGAGAAATTTACATACTGCCTCTATATTCTTTGTCCTTAAAGCTCGCCCTTCAACCTGATTAGTCAAGTCTTCTCTTGCAAGAACCAAGCACCTCATTTGCCAGACTCCTATAGGCATGGTGACTAGATCCACAACCCATTTGTAATGCATGGCTAGTGGATAAGTAGGATGCAACCTATCATGATGTCGCACATTTGAATACATTTGACATGTTACACATGATTCCACAAAGAGGGATACATCCTTGTACATACCTTTCCACCAATATCTTTCCTTTAGCTTTGAAAAGGTTGCCCGCACACCACGGTGTCCAGCCCATAGGTTCTCATGAAACTCCTACATGAGCTTTACTTGACTCTGTTTGTTACATACTACCCTTTGTGGTATAGCACCCCTCTATTTTGGATGTTTCCATAAGTAACCATCCTGCAGAAAGTACCCATATGCTTTTCTGTGTATCCTCTTAAACTCATGCTCAAACCAATCACCCTGTTTTGTTAAAGTACTCAAATAATGACCATAAGCAATCAATCTCCTTCATACCCTTCTTCTAAAAACAACTCAAGTGCACTAGGTGTGCCAACATCATTATGCTCAACATGATTAATGGATTAGAACCTTGTGCCTACATCTTCACTATCATCTACCATGTCTTTCTCATCCTCATACCTTGCCCTTGATAGCATATCTGCTACGGGATTGTCTTTTCTTGTAATATGCGTGAACTCAGGATTCAAGGACTTAATGTAGGCAATCCATCTTAGCATGGCAATGTCTCGTGTTGAGCAGCTTGTAATCATTCCAAGGAGTGGCAAAAAATCTGTTTCCACAACCACATATGCTCCAATCAAGTACTCCTTTTCACACTTTAGTGTTGTGACCATGCCCCACAACTCCCATTTTACCTGTGGGTAGTTCCTTTGTTGAGTACTTAGAACCTTGGCTCCAAACCTTGCCACATACCTATGTCCCTCTTCGTCATCCTGCCCTATTGCCCATCCAATTCCTATCGGACTCGTATCCACTGTCACTATTACGCGGCTTTCCACACTCATAGTTTACCTTTCTTAAAGTCGGTGCTTGTTGTAGCAAATCCTTTAGCTTTCTTATAGCCCTTGCTTGTGCGTCTCCCCAATGAAACTTTTGATTTTTCCTTAACAACTGGTACAAAGGATCTGCTACATGTGCATAATGTGGAATCCATATAACATAAAACACATATGCACCAAAAATCTACAAACTTCACTCACAGATATGCATACCTCCTTCATCTTCTGGATTGCATCAATTTTTGCTGGACAAGGTCGTCTCCCATTGGGACCACACATGTGCCCAACAATAAACACCTCCTTCACTCCAAACATAGACTTTTGTCCTGAGAGGGTAAGGTTCACCTCTTCCGATCTGGATAGGATCTTGTCACAATCATCTATGTGTTGTGCCACAAAGTTGCATCACCCCTTGGAATCCAAAGCTTCATCTTTATTACTTACTTCACATACTTTGATAGGAACATCATCAAGAAAGGGCATAGTTACTTGGGGAATAAAGTCACGTAAGACCTTATTCATACCATTCATCATATGTGCAACCAAATTGGTTGCTCCTTGTGGTAAGGTACACATCCTTACCAAACCCAAGCGTGTCCTCATGGTAGTCAAATCCCTGCTTTCCATTGCTAGTTGGAATTGATCATACCCTGAGTACAAATCTCCCATAGAATATATTGCCCTTCCTGCAAATGCTTTTGCAAACTCATCCACAATTGGCCTTGTACCCATATTCTTGATTGTGACTTTGTTGACCGGCTGCATATCTTGGATGAAGCGCAAAGCTCCATTCTTCTTTGGTACTGTGAACCACCGGTTTGAGTATGGAGCACATGAAGGCTCCAAAATACCCATCTTGATCTTCTCATTTAGCAGCTCAATTAACTTTGGTAAGTGAGCCTTTGGAACTGATATTGGCCGTAAGTTCCAAGGTACATGAGGGATGGTAAAGATCACCATAGGAGAAACAATGGGAGGATCTACACATCCTATCTCATGTGGCTCAAATGCAAATGCTTTTCCATGTTTAGAGAGCATCTCTTCAAAACATTCCCTTTCAACCTGTGTCAAGGAGTCTCATTCCCAATCTTCAATTGCTTTAGAGACTCCTTTGTAAACCTATGTCCAATCCCTTTTGGATCTCTGAGACTAGGTTGCAAAGAAGCCTGTTCTAGCTTTTTCTTGCATTCCTTTGGCAAAGGAAGTGCCACTTGTTTTACCTTCTTTGCCATAGTCTTGTACTTGGTGTCCACCTTTACTTCATGTTTTTGCTTCCTATCCTCCTGTTCCTTTTGAAATGCCTCAACCACATTGTACATTTCAAGTGAGCACACTTTCACTATCTCATTTTGGTCATGCGAAGGATAATCTACTATAGACTGCAGATCCTGTAATGTGTCCACGAAAGAAAACTCCTCAAACACACCTATTATGTTTTCATTGTTTCCTAGCAAACCATGTTCTTTCCACTCCTTTCGTAGACTATGTACATGTTTGCAGGAACCTCGACTCAAGTTCTCACATTTTAGAAAAGAGACATATCCATATTCTGTTAGACCTGCAAAACCTGTACAGAAAACCTCCCTATGTGAGAACCTTTCCCTTTTTGTACCATCATAATCCCGCTCTACAATGGTACCTGGCCAAAACCCATTCTCTCTTGATGATCATAAAACTCTTTACTCAATCTGGGCAATGGGCGCTCTCGGAGACTGTCACAATTTCTTTCATGATGCACACAAACAGTGAGAAATTGAACAGCATGTTTTTCATCTTTACTTCTTATCCTAGCATAAGTAGAACCATCATCCATTAGCTTTGTTTCCATTCTAATCCCTACAATGTAGGGTTGTCCAAGGATGAGATCATAAGAAGATGTGTCATGTACAAAGAAATTATGCTCTTCCTTTACATCTCCAATAGTCACTTTCACACTAGGACAAGCTGCATTTAAGTCACCTGATGAATTATTTTCTACCTTAACCATCCAACCATGATTTGTGTCCATTGGTAATTTGCACTTGTTGAATAAGCTCTTTGACATTATGTTTATTTCTGAGCCATGGTCAATCAAGGCAACAAATGTCTCTGGTAGATCACTCACCTTGACCATTGTCTCTATCGTAGCTCCTTGCCCAATGATTCTTGGAAAAGTGACTTCTTGGAATGGCTTCGTACTCCTCATCTTCATTTGAAAACTGTACTTGCTTTGTTCTTCCAGAAGAATGGTAGCACCCTACCACATCCTCATCATGGTCTCTGTCTTCCACTTGTATTACATGTGTCTTTAAGCTTTCTCCTTCAGATTGCGGGAAAATGGTGTCAACAAGAGTTTTCCTCTTCCTCTTGATGATATCAATGATCTCCTTGTGAAAATTGCGCTTGGCTATGACAAGGACCTCCCCCAAGGTAAACTCTATTTTGCTATTCAAAATTCTTTCTTCTAGAACTTTCTTTAAGTCTGTCGCAGCCTCAATATCAGACGGTAACTTATAAGTTGGAGTTTTAGGCTTACCTTTTGATGACTCCTTTTTCCTCCCAGTTGTACTTTCTTCCATAGTCGCTTCAGTTGGGGGTGCTTCCTGTGTCGGAGGCGCTCGAGGAGGTATTGTGTCGCTTCTTTTAGTAATTATTTTTTATGGTCCTTCGTCACCACTCTCTCGCCTGCGCTTTTCTTCCACAAACACTTCGTTGTTTTGGCATTTTGCAATATAGGATGCACTGACAAGGAGTCCATAGGGTCATTCCATCTTGTTTCTAGACAAATACAGTCACCTGCTTCATGCAGGACTTCTCTTGTAAGTTTCCCTTTCCTTTCTACAACTTACCAATTTCTTCAAAACTCCTCAATGGTTCAATCTTGACTGTGTAAGTAGATGCCTCAGATGCAGAGATGGCATGGGTAGTGGCCATATCCTCTACCAAACTCTGCATTCCTCCTTTCCCAAAGTTAGCCCTTAAGGGTAAACCTGTCTCCCTTAAGTGAATCTTCCCATCGTTGAAGGAGACAAGATCTTTTCTCAAAGATTCACTGAACATTCTCTCCTAGCATGCTCTGTGCTGTCACACCATATGCATCTATGAACAAAACCTTCTTTAGGTTGTTGTTTTTGCCTTGAAGATGGTGCCAATGGTTGCCCTTTATCTTCAAGCTTTGTGAGTTTTACTTTTAAATCCCTCATACCTTTCACAAGCTCATCTATTACAACGTCATCAACTTTTGGAATTATAAAGGAACAAGGCTTTACCATCTTTTCAGAAGCTGTGGAGGTAGATGGTGCACTACCAACAACCATCTTATCCCGTCTCCTTTGGTGCTTGGCAAGTAATAAAACATCAGCTTCAACTTCGTTCCAATCTGTCTTCAGTCTCTGCTCAACATCTTTGTCCTCAAGAAGTAGCTTCAATTGCTCCTTGAGCTCCTTTCCTGTTGCTTGTAAGAAGAGATCTGTCTTTTCTAAGTCGAGTGTGGCCTTCTCTGTCCTTGTGAGTTGAGCATATCGTCGCTCAAACTCCCTGAGTAGCTCTATTGGAGAGAACCCCTCCTTCGGCTTGGCTACCCACTCCAGGAAATTTCTCTTTGTTACTCTCTCAGAGTCCTCCATGAAATACTCCTCCTTCATCGCTAGCTTGAACTCCTCCCAATTTCTTCCATGCTCATTCTTGATTCCTCTCACATGCTCCCTAATCTCGGGATTCACAACAAGGTCAAAGCTTTGGAGCATCTCATCTTCTGGCACACGATGCAACTCCATCCCCTTTACATAGCCACGAAGATACTTTGTCACATCTTTCCCATTGAATTGATCCATTTTGTGCACCACTGCTTGAATAGCTTTGGTTGCTGACACTTCTCGTCTTTCTGTAGCATGTTGTTGTTGCATAAACAAGGCAAATTCTTGAAACATTTGCATTGTAGTGGGATCAAAAGGCATACCTTGCTGCTGCGGATGATGATCACCCATGGTTGAAGTAGCTTGCAGATCCCCATTAACTCACCCTGACAAACTTCACGTCGGGTTCACCAAAAAGTGTGTCAAAGAGTTGGCGGTCTTGCCAGAAGGCGCCGACCTCTAGCTATGAGGGTTTGTGGGGAGACTGTGAAGGCTTTCACTTAAGCAAGCTTAGTGTTTATAGCAAATACATTGTGTGTAGCCATTGGAATCTTACACGCAAACACACACATATGCACACGTGAAACCCTCAAAATAAAACAAAGATGAAAACATCAAGGCTTTGATCGTATCTAATCAAAGGTAAGATGAAAGGGTTCGCAAATGCATTTATAGCAGCAAGTCGTTGTGCTCCAAATAGACTGCGAATGGTTCTTTGAAACTGTGACTTAGTGCCACGGGGTAGTCACTTATCAAAAGACCCCTATATCACGTGCGTTCAAGAGGTAATTAATAATACCCCAATATACATACTATACTTACACTGTGAGCCTATTTAAAAAACCCCCACCCCCCTCTGTATGTATACATTTTTATACATTTTGGTCTTTTAATAATCCTCTCCGATTAACTCACGTGATATCATACACATTCTAAAAAGTGACTGCCCCGGGCTTGGTGCTTACAAAGATGTAGATGTTTTGCCTAGTGATAGGAGTGAGCCGTGTGTACAAGTCTTCTTGGTTCGTAAGGCTCAACCCCTAGAGGAGAATAAATATGTGCACATCGAAAGAATTAGAGTAGTCTAGTAGTGGCAAAATAAGAGGACGTGGAGAAAGAAGAATTTCTCGCAGTCTTTCCGGCCCAAAGAGTAACACAATTCTCTGTTGGAAGTGGATTTTATGGCTAATACAAAAATTAATCCTAATATTTTTCACAAAGTGAAAGGGTTGAAAGGTTACACCATTGGGATTATACATCTAAGAAAGTTTAGAAAGCAGTCAAACAACACAAAGACCCACACAAGCTCAAGCCAAATAAGTGAAGCACACCTCAAGACTTTGTGGTCTTGTAGCCAACTTGATGAAGTAGAAGATGAGTAGTAGTACCCAACACCGTTTGCGAGCCACCAACAATGTGTCTTTATTGATGAAAGAAGGTTGCATAGAGTGTATGAGTATTACAAGTGAGGAGATAGAAGGCTTGAGGCATGAGGTAGCAAGCTCAAGATGCGTTGGGCTGAAATTGAGAGAAAGTTTCACTCAAGGAGATGGCTAGGAGGTTGGGTGATGGCTTGATAGAGTTGCTTGATTGTGGGGATTGCTTGAGCGCTTGATTGCTTGATGGTTTGCTTGATGCCCAAGTGAGGGACAAGAGGCTCTATTTATAGGTGAAGTTGCCCTTGAAGAACATATTTGCTTAGAAATATCCAAGGGATTTGTGTGACAAGTGTCTATCTTTTCAAAATATCTTGAAATTATCTTCAAAGTTTCTAGATCTTTCTCTTCAAGAAATATCTAGAGGTTCTTCTAGATCTTTCTCCAAATATCTTCTCCTTGCCGCCACATGTCAAGGGTTAAGCCTCCAAGAGTTGTTGAGCTATGGTGGGAACATGTGCATAAAATATCTTCATAAATAATTGAGAGAGAGCTTTGCATACATCATGGATCAAATCAAACAAACATGTAACCACTTTTCTAAGGGATTTTTCTAGGTCCATAATCACTCCAAAGTGCACCTACTATGTGTAGAATGACACCTCATATGGTATACTATGACTAAGGCCACTTTTGGCCATGCTACACATGTCATATGCCACCTAGGATGCCTAGTAGATAGGATGTATTTTTTATAGGCTTATTTCATCATGGCTCCAAGAAGAGGTTCAGAAAGAAGCCCAGGATCATAGTACGAAGCCCATTCCCAACAAGAGTGACACATCAGACTTCGACTAGCTTTTTGCATGCTAAATAGAAAATGCATATACTTATACACACTTAATACATACACATGAAATCCATAATATTGTAGGGCTTAGCTTCCGTTCCCACTATACACGTGCCACGGCACGACACCGCATAAGGAGGAGCATGAGATTCATATATTCCTTTCTCATGGAGTGAGTTAATAACTCATAGTCTATTGCCATAGAGAAGATAACCATCTTGTAAAGTAAATGGTTCCTCTTTCTTCACTAATGCAAGGGCTAAAATCACATCTCTAAAATTGGGATGAATAGCATACTCATTTATCATAGAAGATAGATCATTGTGAGTTGCTATGGAAACTGTATTCACTCTCGGTCATCTTGAGAGTGCATCGGCTACTTGATTATGCTTGCCAGCAATGTGAGCAATATGAAAATGAAATTGCAAAAGAAAATTTTCCCACATCATTTTTTTGTCGGATAGCTTGGTCTGCGTCATGAAGTACTTAAGAGACTTTAGTGATCCGTTCGCAGAATGAAAGGAATCCCCCATAAATAGTGCTTCCATGAGTCTAAGGCATGTAGAACTGTGAGGAGTTCCTTTTCATATATGCCTAGGGCTTGCTCAATAGGGTCGAGCCTTCGACTTTTATAGCCTATGGTGTGCCCTTCTTGGAGCAAAACAGCTCCAAGGCAATCACCACAAGCGTCACATTGGACCTCAAATGGCTTTGAGAGATCCGGTAGTGTAAGCACAGGTTGAGAGATATGCTTTTCTTTAAGCTTTTCGAAAGTATTGTTCTCCTTAGTAGACCATGTATACCTAACGCTTTTCTTTGTAAGGTCATGTAATGGTCCCACAATTTGTGAGAACTTTTCTATGAAGCGTCTATAGTATGCACCCATACCTATAAAGCTTCTTAGTTCATGAAGATTCCTTGGTTTAGACCATCCTTTTATTACCTCTAACTTTGATGGATCCATTTGGATGCCATCTTGAGAGATAATGTGACCTAAATACTAAATCTCTTGCAAGAAAAAATCACTTTTCTTTTTATTAACATAAAGTTTATTCTCTCTTAGAACTTGAAATATTACCTAAAGGTGTTGCTTGTGTTCGTCTAATGAATTAGAGTAGATGATAATAGCATCAAAGAATACTCCAGTGAAGGTTCGTTGAGGCCTGAATAGCTTCTCCATCAAGCGCTTGAATGTGGCTCGTGCATTGGTCAAGCCAAAAAGCATGACAATATATTCATAAAGACCAAACGTAGTGCGAAATGCGGTTTTTGCAATGCCTTGATCAACTATCCTTATTTGATGATAGCCACTTTTTAGGTCAATCCTAGTGAAGTAGGTCGATCCTTGTAGCTTATCAAATAGGTCTTCTACCCGTGGAACGGGAAACCTATTCTTGATAGTGATCCTATTTAGTGCTCTGTAGTTGACACACATACGATATGTGTCGTCTTTCTTTTGCACTAGTAACACAGGTGTTATGGAATTGATATTTATCCATTTATTGCAGCTGACAGGTGGCAAAAGCATTAGCAGATAATGGATTATGCAGAAGGATATTATATTTTATGTATATTTGATTATTCAAGTGCTCTTTATGAGCTTTGGCCATTTATGACCGACCGACCAGTTTGTACTCACAATTGACCATTTAAGAAATCTATAAAACAAATACGTGCAAGAGGAAAATGGTCACTCTTGCACTGGGGGAGATTGCATCCAGTGTCCGTCTCATTCTCCTCTCCTCTCTTCTCTTCTCTCTCGTCGTGCCAGGCGTAGCACTCCGCTCTAGGAGGTGCGCATGCGCATGTTCTCTTTCTCTCTCTCGCTCGTTGTCTCTCTCTGTTCGTGTACAACGTTGATTATGTGCTATGCGAGGCGTCAGGTATGCTGATTTGTTCATTTATGATTAGCAGCATGTTGTCTCGGGTATTGTGCAGGGCACCTTCCGTTTGTAGCAGTGGTATTAGAGCGTAGGCTACGCTCCAAATATTGAAGATAATCAACAGCTAAGTACCTTGTTTCTTTTATGGTTGTAGAGTTTGTTATTTGATTTCATTTGTAGTAATTAGTGTGATTGAACAAGACAGTTAGGGGTATTTGAACTGAAAGAGAATCCCTTCTTTGTTGTCGTAATATCTTGATTAGCAATATAATTATGATAATTAAACATAATAACATATTAAAACTTAATCTTATGAGAATACTAATAAAAAGAAGAGCTCGAATGATTAAAGCTAAGTTATTTTTATTCGTTATTTCATGATATAGGAATGCATGTATGAGTATTTTGTGTGGGAAAAAAAATTGATGTTGAAATGGAAACTTCTTAAATTACAAGTAGAATGAATACATAAAGATGAATTATTTTTTATTAGCAAGCATGGCAGGGCGATTAAGATTCTCGATCTTGCATCATGCGTATATTGAGGGAGTGTGTAATATACGAATTAATTGCATAATATGCACATTGATGGAGACATAACATAAGAGGTAAAAGAAAATAAAAATAAATAAAAAATAAGATAATAAGATTGTATTTTAAATTTATTTCTTTTTGACAAGCTGGGATGAGGTTCATCTCTGATAAACATGCGTGAATTGAGACAAGTATTCTTACTTAGTGTGGGAAACAACCCACTCATAAAGATCTCCATTTATATATATATATATATATATATATATATATATATATATATATATATATATATATATATATATATATATATAATAAAAACAATGGTGATCTCCGAATGATGGTTATCTCTCCAATTGATGATTTCTCAGTAGCACCTGCATGCCATATAGTCGGTGACCACCAAATTGGAGCATCATTTGATGGCAGACATTGCCTATCGATGGCAGACATTGTCCAGGCCGACTCGACGATTCTGTGGTGGCGGAGACAACCAGTAGTAGACCACATCAGCACGCATGGCAGCCTACTCGATTCGCTATCCCCATCTGCAGGTTACAAAATCGATGGACTCAAAGAGCCAACCAGTTCCTCTCTCTCTCTCTCTCTCTCTCTCTCTCTCTCTCTCCTCTCTCTCTCTCTCTCTCTCTCTCTCTCTCTCTCTCTCTTCTCTCCTCTCTCTCTCTCTCTCCTCTCGCTTAGCCGCCAAAACGTTCTTTCTCTCTTTGTCACAACAGGCGACGACCTACACTCAGCTCGCTCTCATCCCCACACGTCACCAACTGCCATGCAGAGTCGCCAACCCCAACCAACCCCCTTCTAATCCACACACACACACGCAGTCTTTCTCTCTCTGACCTCCTGGCGGCAGTACCCTGTTTCTCTCTCTCTCTTACTTTCTCTATCTCTCACTCTCATCGCCACTGTCCGCCGCCAGAGAAAACGACACTCTCTCTTTCTCTGTTTCTGTTCAGCCACCATCTCTCTCTCCTACGGTGACGAAATCTCCCTCGTGGCTGGCGGTGCAGGAGATGCAACAACCACCCATTATTTATTTCTCTCTCTCTCTACACAGTAACTAAACCCAAGATCTCTCTCAACCACTTATCAGCCACTGGTTGTTTTGCCCACCCGCCTACGTCCATAGCCATAAACAATTTAATGCTTGCATGCAACCACTGGAAAGAAAGTGATAAAGCTGCTTCCATATGATCTCAACGTCTCATCGCTTAACCACTTCAATCTATCTGCACTGACGTCGAGCAACCCTCCCCCCAGCAGTGGCATCACAATCAACTAGAGCCGCCAACAACATCTTACGAGGGGTGGCTACACACCACATTTGCATGCACAGCCTGAACCCGTTCTTTCTGCGTGCACAAACCAATAACCTGCAAAGTCTTATATAGCCCGTCCTCCTCATCACCTCATGACTCCACTAGCACTAGATCAGGCTGATGGGGGCTTTTCACAAGCCAAGCTCCCATACCCCTCTTCTCTTGTCCCCACCCCATGAAAACCCCCTCGTAGGGAGGGAGTGATAAAAGGCATTGGAAAAAGTAAGAAAAAATAAAGTATGATTATCTAAATATATAAGAAAGGTAAAATAGGCCACCTCATGCCTGCGGGGTAGCCCATCCCCACCTTGCCTCCTTTTTCTTCACTGTTGCCCCGCCGTGTGTCCCTTTTCCTCTCCTCCATCAAAAGGTCAACCCCCTCTCTCTTCCCCTGTCCCTTTCTCCTTTTCTCTCTCTCCCCTCAAGCTACCCCACCTCTCACCAATAATGCATTATAACTCACCAATAATGCACCCTAACTCACATGCAACTTACCCTATCTTCCAAAATAGTATACCCCACCCCCTCTTTTCTCTCTCCTATCATATCCCATGACCCAATACCCCCCCTCTCTCTCTAAAGGGAGCCATGTCTCTTGTCTTGTAGCTAAATAACCTCCCCCACACTCACACACAATCTCAGTTTCACTAAAAAAAGTGCCCACAGACCCATCCCCACCCGGTGGTTACCTGATTTTTCTTGTGTTCACACACATCTGCACACAGATTCACCTCTGAACACACTCCCCTCTCTCTCCCCTCTTGTAATTACTTTATTCTCCATGTCACCTCTCACTTTTTTTCATCCACCCATCTCTCTCTCTTAGTCTCTCTCTCATGAGACTGCTGTTCTGGCACATATACACACAGCCAGACAAGTGGGGCCCACAGTCACATGGCCTATGTAGATAATGATTTCTTCATTTCTAAATTCTAGAATTTTCCCCCCTCCTCCCCTATATAAAGAGGGGTCACCATCACACTAAATACACACACAACATCACCAAAGAACACACTATGCATTGTGTGTGTGCCTAGTGCACACACACACACACACACACACACACCATCACCATCACCCGCAATCACCATGCTTGTCTTGAGCATGACCTCTACACCCTTGGCTATGGAAGATGAAGGGCAACTAAATGAAGGATGATGGCCATAACCCTCGTGCGAGTCTTCGCCATCAACTCCCACCTATCCGCCATGTGCTCTACCACTCTCTCCCTTCTCATTCCCCTACCCTATGCTCCCCATTTCATCGCCTTATTCTCTAAATAAAGCTTGAGGTTTTGTGAGTATGTTTTCTTGCAATGTTTTGCCCATGTGAGGTGTGCGAAATTGCCACCTAATCTTGTGTTTGGAGTGAGCTTGTGTATGTGTGAAGGGTGTGCGGATTCGCCATCCTTTTGTGATGCCTAAGTACTAAGCCGCTATACCCCCTCCCTCACTCTCTCTCTCTCTCTCTCTCTCTCTCTCCTCTCCTCACTCTCTCTCACACTCATCACACACACACACACACACCACACTTGATCTCATTCCCTTTCCTCTTCATCATTACTCCCAAGCATCATCTCTCGTGGATGAAAACTTTGTTATGGTGTGGTGTTGTTTCGTTCCTAGCCGTTGAAGCTAGTGGTGCCCCGTTTGCTTTACCATGACAGGCTCGAGGCGCTGATTCGATCCCCGGTGTTTTAAAGGCCGTCGAGGGTTCGGGGTTCGCTTTGCTCCCGTCATTTGGTGCCCCCCACGGAGGATCTTTTTCAATGAAACCCTTCAGTTTACAAGACTGAAACCTTAAACTATTGTGAAATGGATATGGCTCTAGCAAGATTTGCTATTGGATGACAGGAA
>NC_140931.1:55297787-55374670 GCF_014529385.1 Adiantum capillus-veneris
AAATGTAAAAACACACTCTCTATTGGTGCCTTGAGCTTCTTCGTCTTCTCCAAGCTGTGTATGTTTGTTCTGCAACCCTTATTCCAACAATTGTTGGTTGCTTTAAATTTTTATATTGTTCCATTGAACTAGCTATTGTTTAATTAGCAAGTCACTTAGAGTTGGTATATTTTTCTCATAGCATGGCCCATTGTTTTAGGATCTATATACATGATGCATAACCTTGGTGTATAATATATGAAGATTTTTATACTTGCATATCACATAACATTCCAATCATAATTTCTAAGAGCGTTGCTATCTCGTTGGCTCTGGGGAGCCTCCTCTTTCTTTGCAATCATCCTCTAGTCTCTTGGGATTTTTTCTCTATGACATTAGAAATTCTCCTCATGGGTGTGTGATATATGTTTATATAAATAAATATAGATAGCGCGCGCACACACACACACACACATATATTTATATATATATTATATATATATATATATATATATATATATATATTTTTATATATATTTTTATACATAACATATGTGTGTGTGTTATACCCACACTACACACACACATATATGTGTGTGTGTGTATTTTTATATTACACAATATATATAGTGTTATTTATATATATATATATAATTTATTATATATATATTAATATATATTTTGTATTTAATATATATATTATGTGTTGTGTGTGTGTATTATACACACACACACACACACAGAACACAACACACACATATACATACATATATACACATACATATATATATATATGTTGTGTGTGTATGTATGTATGTATATGTGTGTGTGTGTGTGTTTAAAATGTAAATATATTGTGTGTGTGTATAAATGTATATATATATATGTGTGTGTATTTGTATTATATATATATACACAACCACATACACACACACACACACACATATATATATATATATATATATGTATATATATGTGTGTGTGTGTGTGGTGTGTGTGTGTGTTGTGTGAACGCGCGGCGTACACACACACACACACATACATGATAGCGGGAAAAAGAGCAGTGCAATCGGGTGGCCTCTGTACTCGTGCACACTCCACAAACCACGCCTCATGCAAACAAGCAAAGAACAAAACAAAGGGGGCACCACCCTAAATTAAGAGGTTTAGGGACCTCACACATAGTGCACATAGGCAAGTGAGACTTCTGGCATTATGATGGCATCAAAACATATGGCAAAACACATAGAAACGAAGCTTAGGGACCTTATGTAGCATATATGTACACAAGACATCAGCTTAACAATACAACGGCATCTGATCATACATAACAAGGATATAGAGAAGCAAGCCAAGGATGGCATAATCCCTTGTAAAAAAAACAATCAACCCAGCAAGTAGGTATGATCCTACTAGCAACACATCAATACCTTAGAGAATGATGGCGAGGATGGTGGCCATGGAGCATGAGAGAAGACTCCTTATTTAGGTTTTAGGGCTAGTAATGTAGCATACTAGAGGGAGAGAGAGAGAGAGGGAGAGAGAGTAGAGCTCCATCCATAGCTCCTCGTTGTGAGAAATGTCGTCATAGCTTCATTGCTTGGTGAAGTGGGTGAAGTGTTATTTTTGAGTGAGAGAAGGCCTCTTTATATAGGTTTCTGAGAGGGTTTAGGATTAGGGATAAACATGCTTAAATCCGCTGATTGGGGTTACTTTTTGCTTAGGGTGGTCAACAGATTGAGGTCACCTGATATGTCACCATCAAGATATTCTCTAGAGTGATGTGAGAGGAGAGGGTAAATGCTGATTTTTCTGATTGTGACACATGGGGATAAGGCCTTGACCAGCATTTAAGAGCAGGTTAGGTGGCTGTTGAAACTGGAGGTTCTGCACATGTCAGGGGGGGACCTGCGGGGGGGAGGTGGCAGCTGGGTCCTCCTGAATATCAAATTCTCAAAAAATCCTCAACCATGGCTTCTTTTGACATGTGTTCTTTGAAAAAACCAGCATGTCTCTTTTCAACTCAAAAGTCTTTATCCCTGTTGACTCACCTTTACCATAAGATTTTCCCCTTTTCTCCTCCTGTAACTGCATTGTTGATGCCCAATCACTGCTTCTAGTAACAGTGAACTGTTACCTACCAAATACTTATGGTGCAGTAAAAAATATTTACCATGGGTAAAAAAGTTACTGTAGGTAAAAAGTGATTTTTATTTACCATGTAGGTGAAAAATATTTACTGTAGGTAAAAATATTTACTGTGGTAAAGAAATATTTACTGTCGGTAAAAAAGTGAAAACGGAGTATGCTGTGCTGTGAGTCCACACGAACATCCTCGTGTAAATTTCACTAGAAATTCACACCTAGAATGGGCTATTCTGTAAGATATAGGTTGTAGGCATGCATAAGAGCTCGTTCCCACGTATCTTCTGTCCATGGCACTTTTTACTCTTTGGTGCTTGTGAAGTAGATTTTTCTTCTCTTTCGAGATCCCTTGGACTAGGGTATCCTCATCTCCCCAACAAATGACTGTGCCTTTATTGCATCTTCAGAAGGGGTCCTAAAAACCATGCATCATATAGCCCTCCCCCTTAAGCTAGAGGTATTTGATGCCTCTAGCTGTAGGTTGTGCTACAATAGGGTTCTCTTGAATACTTACCCACCTGGTACCAATTGAATTTGCCATGTTACTGCTTTCTTGGCTGATGCACCCTGTTTAGTCCTTTCTGATGAATAACTGTATCCATCCATGACTAACAACTGGTCTCCTAGACCCTTGAAAGCCATACCCCATCCATTGTCAATATCCGCTTTCACTGGTAGCATTCTCTTTTTTTCTTTTTTTTCTTCTCTTTTTTCCCTTTTTTTTTTTTTTTTGAAACGAGTATGTACATGATTGTTACCTTAGTTGGAGCTCGAATATGATGAGCTCTCCTCTGAACCATCCTTAGCATTGATTTCACCAGCATATGGCTGTGAAAGACGACATTGGTAGGCCTTCAATCGCCAACCATTTACCGGAGTCTGATGTACCTTACCATCTAGGTCACCTAGTTGGTAACTACCATTTGAGAACCTCTGTATCACTACAAAAGGGCCTTCGAACTTAAGCAAGAACTTACCATCCTTCCTGCGATCAAAGCGATTGTCGTATCTGAGCACTAAAGAACCTTCCTTGATACCTTTCTTGACAAGGTTGCGATTGAACTTCTTTCGTTCTTCTCGGCCTGGGCTGCATAGTACTTCACTGCTGACTCTCGATCTAGCCCTAACCTCTCCAAATCGATGATTCTTCCTTCCACCCGCTTCTCTTGACTATCCTCTTGATGTGCTTTTAGAACTCGGAGGCTCGCTAGCTCCACTTCTATAGGCAAAAGTGCCTCTTGCCCGTAAACCAAGTGAAAAGGTGTATACCCCAAGGATGTTTTAAAGGATGGTCTGTAGGCCCAAAGTGCTGCATCTAGGTGTTTGTCCCATGCCTTAGGATGTAAATGCACTTGCTTAGTGATGATTTTACATATAAGACCATTTACCTTTTCCACAAGACCATTGCACTGAGGGTAGTATGGTGTAGAGTGCCTACGCTTGATTTTTAACTTGCTCATCAATTGCCCGACTAAATCAGCTCGAAATCCCGGTCCCCTATCCGAGAGAATCTCTAAAGGTGTGCCAAAACGGCAACAAAGGCATTCAAAAATGAAATCACTCACGTCCTTGGCTGTGATGCGCTTTGTGGGACGAGCTTCTGCCCATCTGGTCATGTACTCCACCCCCATAATGATGTATTCCTTCCCTGATTGAGTGGAAGGTAGTGGCCCTATTGCATCTATCCCCATTTTTCAAATGGCCCATAGGTTTTGATTGGATGCTGATTTTCATGGGTAAGACGCCTTGGTCCAGCTTTTTGGCAAACCTCACATGTGCGGCACCAATGTTGTACATCTCGATGGAGGCTTGGCCACGTGAACCCTGCTTGTAAAATCTTTCTTCTAGTAATCTCTTGTGCAAAGTGGCCACCACACACACCTTCATGACAACTAAACAGAATATCCTTTATCTCTTGGGATGCAGGAACTCTCCTTAAGACAGCATCTTTCCCTCTACAATACAAGTCCTCATTCACTAAGCTATAGCTGGTAGCCTTTTTTGCCAACCACCTACGTTCACTTTTACTCATACCAGAGGGTGCTTCACAATGCTCAAGAAAGTAAAGTAAATCATGCAGCTCCTCCTTTCCCTGGTATAAAGGACTTTTCACAAGGATAGCACCTACTATGAGAGTTTGTAGTTCTTCACCTGCTAAGGTATCTGCTTCTTGATTTTGATCTCTAGGTACAAAGTGCACTCGAACTTCCTTAAAACCCTTCAACAAGGCCTTTGCTTCCCTCATCTTAACGGACAATTTGTCATTTTTACAGGCCCATACACCAACCATTTGCTTAACAATCAACATGGAGTCACCAAAAACATTTAGCTTTGTGATGCCCTGAGAAAGACAACATTGCAACCCTAAAACAAGGGCATGGTACTCTGCTTCATTGTTAGAACGAACCTCTTTTAGATGAAACCCTTTTGCAAAGATCTTCTCCTTCTTTGGACCTAATATTACTATGCCTGCTGATGCCTTGTCTTTGGTCCTCTTGTAAGCCCCATCAAAATACAGACTGTGTGCTCCCAGTAGAACTTCAGGCTCCGAGATAGGCGGTACCTTACTAGGTGCCTCTTTCTTGGCCTTCTCATAACACCTTTGTGTGAGGACATCTGCCAAACAAGCACGGGCGGAATCCTCTACTTGTAGTGTGTAGTCAAACTCTTGAAGCTGCACCACCCACTTTGCTATTCTTTGAGACAATTCCATGTGTTGTAGGGCATATGGAAAAACCTCCTCAGTTGTGATCACCACAAATTGTCTCGGAAGTAAGTAAGCCCGAAACTTCTCCACTGCAAACTTAAGAGCTAGCACCAATTGCTCAGTTGCGCTGAAACCCTTTTCAGCAGCTGTCATCACTCTACTAGAGAAGTAGACTGGTCTCATGAGAGATGTCTTTAGGTCTTTTTGCATCAAGACAGCTCCTAGAGCTTCTGGACCTACACTAGGATTTACATAGAATAATTCACCCCATGTGGGTTGTAGGACGACAGGCAATGAGCTCAAAATGGTTTTAACTTCTTGAAAGCACCTTTCACCCTCCTCACTCCATGTCAATGTAGTGTGTTTAGTGAGCTGCTGCAAAGGATAGATTGCCTGAGAAAGGAGATGTATGAATCGTCCCATGTAGCGAACCTTTTGAATGAAGGAGACTAGTTGCTTCACGTTTGAAGGAGTAGGTAAAGCTAACAATGTCTTTACCTTTTCAGGGTCAGCCTCAATACCATCTTGAGACACAACATGGCCTAGTAGAGTGACCTTGCTCTCACCTATGTGGAACTTGTCTTTATTCAATTGCCCACCCAATTGGGCCAGACGGGTAAAACCTTCATCAACCTTGGACATATGTACTTCCCTAGAGCTGTAAATGCAAAAATCATCAATGAAGACTCGTATGGACTTACCAAAGTAAGGTTGAAACACCAAGTTCATAAACCTCTGGAAAGTAGCTGGGGCATTAGTTAAACCAAAAGGCATAACTCTATAAGCAAAACACCCCCAAGGTGTTATGAAGGTAGTCTTTCTTTGGTCTTCATCTGCAATTCTGATTTGGAAGTAGCCTGAGTACCCATCACACACTGTGTACCTTTCATGACCAGCCACTTCATTTAGTATTTCATCTTGAAAAGGCAAAGGAAAATGGTCCCTTTTTGTGGCTACGTTTAGAGGCTTGTAATCCACACATACCCTCCACTTCCCATTTTTCTTTGGTGCTACCACAACTGGAGACACCCACTCAGAATCTTCCACTGGGTAGATAAATCCTGCCTTGAGTAATCTTTTTACTTCTTTTAAGAGTGCATCTTGTTGTACTAGCCCTAATCTCCTTAGCCTTTGCACCACTGGTTTGGCACCTTCCTTTAATTGGATATGGTGTTGGGTTACCGTCACTCCTTTAATGTGCTCGTAATCAGTTATAAAGAGGCCAGCATGCTTCTTTAGTACCTGCAAATAGGGTTCTCTCTCTTCTTCTAGTAGGTCCTTAGCTAGCATCTCTCTAAGCCTGTGGCTTCTTCCTTGTTTAGAGAGTCTTGACCACCTTCTCCTTCTGGGTTTCGCAGTATTATACCCATGACTTCCAAAGAGCTAGCATCCTCCTTAGATGACTCATCCTCAGATGAAGAGCAACTGCTTGTGCTCCATTCATCCATAGAAGTCTCCATCTCTAGGTCTTGTTGTCTACCCTGCTTCATGTCATACACAATTTTTTGTTGCTTGCCACTTACCTTATGATTTGGTCGCAACTCAAGGGAACCTGTCTCCCAATCTTGCCTAGCTTTCATAGCCATAAGCCAAGGTCTTCCAAGGATTAGCGGATAGCCCTCCCCCTTAGTTGGGATCACATAAGCATCAATTGAGACTGCAACACCAAAAGCTGAAACCTTCACTCCATTAGCCTTTCCCACACAAGCCACCCTTACATTATTTGCCATCTTAGCTTGTAAGGAAGTTTGCTCGTTTACTTCCAAACCCAACCTGTGCATTAATTTCTCTGTCATAACACAAATCTCGGCTCCACCATCTACGTACACATTGGAGACTCGCTGACTCTTAATCTCTGCATCAATGACTGGCACGATATCCTTCATGCCTCTTGCACTAATAGACCCAACTGACTTTGCCTTAGCCCTCCTGGTGCTGACCATCTTAGACCAGGTTCTACACATCTTTGGGGAAAGGTAGAGGAGTTGCTGCCATGAAATCTTTGGTCCTTGCTTACTCACATCTGCTACCAGGTCGTAAGGTATGGATCCTACCCCAAGTGGAAAGTCTTCTACTCCTATATGCCTCCTTGACCTAATCTTCCTTTTCTTGTCTCCTATCACTTGGGAGGAACCCTCATTCCCTTTACCCGGCTCTGAAGCTTCCATTTCATCAGTTCTTTGTCTCCTAACTCTCTTTATTGGCATGGCAACAGCTTCCTCTATTTTTTCTTTCCCTTTATCCTTACCATTGTCAAGACTTATGACAGAGACAGCCCTGTCCTCCCCTCCCGATGGTAGTGGAGGGATCTCTGCTGGTGCTTGTGGTGGTGGAGGAGGGGGTCTCAATATTTGGATTGGTGGAGCCACGTGTGTATTTTGTCCATTTAGTGGCCTAGCTCGAGGAGGAGTGACTTGCTGGCGAGGAGGCCGTCTTTGATTACCATTTCCTTGATAGCGTCGTGGATGGGGGCAATAATACATGCCGTGACCTACCTCTCCACAGTTGTAGCAAATGTACTCACGTGCTTGCCTTTGTCCTTCTTGTCTATTTCGTTCATTTCTTGGCTGGGGAGCCCTTACACCTTGAACCAGATTGATGGACAGGCTCTCTAGTTGATTGGTGATTTGTTGAAGTAATTCTTGTTGAGAGGACTCTTGGTCTGTTGCTCCTGTCCCTGCTACTACCCTTGCCGTAGGTTGAGCTAGCGGTGGAGGCTCCATTCCCCCTTGTAGTTGAGCTTGGAATTTTAACTTCCTATCCTTCTCCCTTGCATAAGTCATAGCTTTATCAAAGGTATCTGGGAATTTACCTTTTACCTTTTCTCGAAGGATGGGGTAAAGCCCTGCCAAGAAACAGTCCTTCTTTAGGCATTCTGGCGCCCTTTCTCCTTCACCTAGTGATGCACACCATTTCTCCCACAGGTTGGAAAACTTTCCTTCATAGCTTCTATAGTCATTGGGTGATGTTTGGCGTAGCTCTAAGAGCTGTCTCCATATCTCCTCCGGAGGCTCATGGCGGCGAAATTCTTCGATGAAGGCCATCTTTAAGGACTCCCAGTCTCTTCTTTCTTCAGGTGCCAAAGTTTGATACCATAATTTTGCACCTTCCCTCAAGACCAAAGGAAAGGCCCTTAACTTAGTAGCTTCGTCATCCCTTCCCGATACCAGAAAGGCCATTTCCAAATTATCCAAAAAGTCTGGAGCAACCTCCCCAGGCTTACCATAAAAATTAGGGAAGGCCATAAGTGAGAGAGTAAACAATTACACAAACAGCTCCAATTTATTTTAAAATAGAGTATGGTAATTACAATTTGGAGCTTTAGCACAACTTAGCTCAAAATAGGATGAAGATCGACACATCAAAGAAATGGTAATAGTCTAGTAAGGGTAGAATGACAGGATGAGGAGAGCGCAAGATTTCCCCAAGTCTCTCGGCTCCAAACAACAGGGCTATTCTTTGCTGATAAAAGATTTTTCTATCAATACAAATATTCACACGGATATGACGCACAAAATGGAAAGGAAACATGCGGGGATCATCATTCTCATTATTGGCATCCATACTTACACACAAGAGCCTAGCTTAGTTGCACCACCTTGGGACCAATGAGCCTGATCAACCACAGAAGGTCAGCACCTCGGATCACTTCGACTCTTCCTGATGCATCTGTGAAGACGTAAGGCGTGATGGAAACACTTTGTACAATGCTGAGCCTTTTAGCAAGCAACAATTGGATGCTATTACCATAATCAGCATGACGAATGAAAGTGACACCATTAATGTGCAACACATCATCAACTAAGATAGTTTCCTTAGATTGAGATAACTTCTTGAAAATTAGCAGCAAAGGTAGGGTAGGGAGGCTTTTCACCCGGTCTCCAAAGCACTTTGGACAATATCCAAAGTGATCTTCACGCGGATAGGAGGTTGGCTTGGGATTGGTGGTGTCTGGATTCACAAAGTGCACTGGGAGCACTCGCAGACGAGCGGCAATCTTGTAGGCAAGCCTTCGCCTCGTTGCTTCAGGAGGATTTAGGGGTGAGAGTCGTGGTTGCAAGTTGGAGGTTGAAGTTGGTTGCTCACTAGCCTTTTTCTTACCTGTAGTGGTCATGTAATCCCTTATTAATGAGATTAAGCCAAATGTTACCTTACGCTTGAGCACGCGCTGCGGCCTTAGGCCACTTAGGTGTAGAGGTGATCTTCCTCCTCTTAGTCGGCTCCTCAGGAAAGAGAGGTCTGGTGATGCTTTCTCTTCCCTTAATGTGTGTCACAGTACCTTCGTGTATGTTGATGTAGAATATTTCAAGCTCGTGTGCGTTGGAGGTTTCTGGAGCACTCATAGGTTGAGAGGAGAGGTATATCAAGCTCTTCTTCTCACTCTCCTTCGTTGGCGACGATCACGAACAAGGCATGTAGAAGAACTTACTTCTTGAATTTCAATGACACTGCAACCTGGTAACAAGACCTCGATGAAAGCTTTTAAGGCCTCTAAAGCCTCCTCCTCTTCTGTTCTCCAATTTGCAAACTCCTCACGCCATTCGTCCATGTTTTAGATTGCACATCTTCATTGCTTGTGGACTGAAGGTCTGTGTAGGTCTGTGTAGCCCTCCTCCGTGGGGGCACCAAAATGATAGCGGGAAAAAGAGCAGTGCAATCGGGTGGCCTCTGTACTCGTGCACACTCCACAAACCACGCCTCATGCAAACAAGTAAAGAACAAAACAAAGGGGGCACCACCCTAAATTAAGAGGTTTAGGGACCTCACACATAGTGCACATAGGCAAGTGAGACTTCTGGCATTATGATGGCATCAAAACATATGGCAAAACACATAGAAACGAAGCTTAGGGACCTTATGTAGCATATATGTACAAGACATCAGCTTAACAATACAACGACATCTGATCATACATAACAAGGATATAGAGAAGCAAGCCAAGGATGGCATAATCCCTTGTCAAAAAAACAATCAACCCAGCAAGTAGGTATGATCCTACTAGCAACACATCAATACCTTAGAGAATGATGGTGAGGATGGTGGCCATGGAGCATGAGAGAAAACTCCTTATTTAGGTTTTAGGGCTAGTAATGTAGCATACTAGAGGGAGAGAGAGAGAGAGAGAGGGAGAGAGAGTAGAGCTCCATCCATAGCTCCTCGTTGTGAGCAATGTTGTCATAGCTTCATTGCTTGGTGAAGTGGGTGAAGTGTTATTTTTGAGTGAGAGAAGGCCTCCTTATATAGGTTTCTGAGAGGGTTTAGGATTAGGGATAAACATGCTTAAATCCGCTGATTGGGGTTACTTTTTGCTTAGGGTGGTCAACAGATTGAGGTCACCTGATATGTCACCATCAAGATATTCTCTAGAGTGATGTGAGAGGAGAGGGTAAATGCTGATTTTTCTGATTGCTCTAAGAGTGATTATGTGAGGAGAATACTTCTTTCTTGTAAGATACATCTTCTTCCTCTTCATCTTTCCTCATTCCCTGCTAGCTCTCACCATCTTTGAAGGTGTGTGAGGTCTGGGACTCAGGCTAGGTCCATTATGTGTGTTTTTCAAGCATAATTTGGTGCATGAAGCTTCCATCTTCATTGCACCAATGAGTTTTGTCAAGGAACACAAAGATTGTATTGTACAAAAGTCTCTTGATTGTTGAACTATAATACAAAAGCCTTTTGGAGGGGGGACCGGCTCCATGTAAATCCGATCCTCAACTGTTGTCAATTGTTCTATTTCTCTCTCTTTTCAAGTTTTGTCTATGCCAAACTAGCTAGGTGTAATTGCTATGTTGATTTCTCCAACCAAGTACTCTCTCTATGCTCATTAGGAACTTGTTCTTAATGGAATGCTCACTATGTCATTATTTTCCGCTACAAACAAGTTACCAGTGCATTAAATGTTACATCAATTGTTCTATTTCTCTCTCTTTTCAAGTTTTGTCTATGCCAAACTAGCTAGGTGTAATTGCTATGTTGCTTTCTCCAACCAAGCACTCTCTCTATGCTCATTAGGGACTTGTTCTTAATGAAATTCGCTACACACAAGTTACTAGTGCATTAAATGTTACATTGGTATCAGAGCTATTGGTTTCTCTTTTCTTGCTCAAGAAGAGAGGTCCTCAAGATTGCTACAAATGGTTGGTGTTATTACTTGCGAAAGCGTAAGTAGAATAGGGATTTTTCATCCTTAAAGCACGCCTGCTTTATGCAGTTAACGGGGATACCGTCGAGAGTTGTGGTCTTAATAATGGAGTCCTACAAGACTTGCCTACAGCTTAACCATTATTGAGCCATTAGAAGCTTGACAAGAACCAGTGCTATCTTGGCTCTGGGAAACCCTCTCTTCTATTCCTTGCAATTTATAATGATAAGGCCTTGACCAGCATTTAAGAGCAGGTTAGGTGGCTGTTGAAACTGGAGGTTCTGCACATGTCAGGGGGGGACCTGCGGGGGGGAGGTGGCAGCTAGGTCCTCCTGAATATCAAATTCTCAAAAAATCCTCAACCATGGCTTCTTTTGACATGTGTTCTTTGAAAAAATCAGCATGTCTCTTTTCAACTCAAAAGTCTTTATCCCTATTGACTCACCTTTACCATAAGATTTTCCCCTTTTCTCCTCCTGTAACTGCATTGTTGATGCCCAATCACTGCTTCTAGTAACAGTGAACTGTTACCTACCAAATACTTATGGTGCAGTAAAAAATATTTACCATGGGTAAAAAAGTTACTGTAGGTAAAAAGTGATTTTTATTTACCATGTAGGTGAAAAATATTTACTGTAGGTAAAAAATATTTACTGTGGTAAAAAATATTTACTGTCGGTAAAAAAGTGAAAACGGAGTATGCTGTGCTGTGAGTCCACACGAACTTCCTCGTGTAAATTTCACTAGAAATTCACACCTAGAATGGGCTATTTTGTAAAATATAGGTTGTAGGCATGCATAAGAGCTTGTTCCCACGTATCTTCTGTCCATGGCACTTTTTACTCTTTGGTGCTTGTGAAGTAGATTTTTCTTCTCTTTCGAGATCCCTTGGACTAGAGTATCCTCATCTCCCCAACAACTGACTGTGCCTTTATTGCATCTTCAGAAGGGGTCCTTAAAACCATGCATCAATACACACACACACATACACACACATACACACACACAATCACTATACTTGGATTTGATTGCTTCATCCTTGACACACACACACACACACACTTGAAGCAAGAGCTCAAGATTCAAGAGGCACAACAAGAAGCTAGAGAACGTGTAGCAAAGAGGAAGCACAAAAGTTATTAGATTACCAGCATTGAGGACAATGACAAAAATGTGGATCCATATATTTCTCTAAAGCTAGGAGTCAGAATGTTACCTATTCATGCATTGATCTCATGTGAATACAATTAGTTGGAATATGTAGCAACAAATTCCAAAATTGATCCTACACCCCCTGGAAAAAACATTTACCGGATTCAATGGAACTATTAGTATTGCTACAGGTTTTGTGGATCTCATATTACATATCAATGGATATGAATGTTCCCATAACTTTTTTGTATTATTATTAGATACCTTGAATAATCAACTAATATTGGTCACACCATGGCAACGCAAATACAATGTGCATATACAATGCTTTGACAAATAGGTGCATGTTACAATGGGTAGTCACATAATGTGTGTCATTTTTGCTCCCGTGGAAGATACCAAGCATCTTTTTGAGAAAGTCAGTAACAAGGTCAAGAATGAATCCAATGGTGGGACCGTGATCGAGACATAATAGCACAGGTCACTATAGCTATCGAGTCTATTAACAGTCTTGAAGTTGCATCTGCCAATCTTTCACTCCCTTTAGAACAAGTCACAACAAGTACTTTGGCACTTCAAGCCCTAGTTGCTACTCCTCGTTACCTTCAAAGATGGTAGAGGAGATGAGCATGCCATTGAAGCTTGGCTCTTGGTTGGATTTGCACTTCATAGCCAAGAGTTGTTGGTGTAGGCCTCTACTTCTCAATGCTTGGAGAAGGAGATGGAGTTCTTCTTCCACACATGATTTGTGTGTGTGTGTGTGTGCATGTGTGTGCGTGTGTGTGTGTAATTGTATTAGTAAAAAATGCAGCCCTTTCTCTCTTCTTGGTCGACCCCTCTTGGGATTTACTCATGCTGGCCTCCCATTGGCTCCTGCAAGGCTTAGCCAATAACAATTAAGAGGTAAATTTAATATTCTTGTGACAAGTGTCCCCCTTTCCCCTTTGTGAGAGCTTTAGGTAATTAAAATAATTTATTGACTCTCATTGGACCTTTTAGTCTTCTGGCCAATAGGAATCAAGGAAGCCATTGGGCTACTTGATGCTCATTTGACCCCTTGGTAGACTATCCAATAGTCTTCTACGGAGCTTAATTTCTATTCGTTATTTTATCAAGCAATTTTAAATTGATTAGACTAATTTTACTCTAGCCTAATTCTTGTTGGTCCACCGCTTTGGCCATCCAATAGGATCTGAGGGAAGATTGGGGGCAACTGGGCTAAGAGCCTGCCATGTGTCCTTTATTCCCTTTGTGAACAAGGGGGAAGCTTTGGAGCGTGTGGGTGTGTTTCTCTCTCCTCCCCTACTCTAAGGGTTGGCCCCGGGCTGGCCCCCTCCTTCATAGGGATGTGGGAAGACTTTTGAGTCTTCCCACCACCATCCAGTTTTTCCAGCTTTTGACCATTGGACTTTTTAATTAAATTTTGGAACCCTAGGCTATGAAAGTGTTAATGAAGCTAAACCTTAGGTCTTTTAAGCTCCATTGGTACACATTGCTCTTTTGCAGACTGTCCCCCTTGGATCCCTATTTTCCCTCCTTTGGATCCCTGCTGAGACCGGTCTGGCAACCTTACCAATATTCTAGCTTTTACTCCCCTAGTACCTCCCCATATTAAATGACCAGTTTAACATGAGAAAATCATTTGGGAGAATTAGATATTAGTTTTTATGAAATTATCTCTCTCTTGAAATCATAGTCATCCTAGACTATGAGGTAGAGAAGATAAAGCCTAATCATTAGTCCGTTTGTTAGCGGGTAGAGGATTTTTATTTTACCCTACGACATCATTCCAAAATGAATGACTAGTCCATTTGTTGCTTGAGAGCCTTAGTTGCCGCAAGCATGTCTGCGCATTAGTCCTTATCAATCTTTTATATAATAGAGTGACAAGCTCTACTTGGTGTTCAGGAGAGGTTGTCTCCACAAACATGATCCTAAGCATGCATACTCATTATTATTTGTGCACAATAAAGAAAAAAGAGAGTCTTATAAGACAATAACTTTGTTCATTTAAACATATTTATGTTTGCTTACTCTAGGGAATCATTGTAAGCATTGACAAGGTTTAGGTTTTCTTTAAAGGCTAGAGCTCTTCTGTGCTTATCAGCAACAGCCTCTTGCCTTTGCTGAGAGATGGATATAACATCCTTAATGTTTTGGAAAGATTCTTGTAGGTCTTGGCTATATTCATATGTAGCGAAGATCTTCCCATGTACTTTGAGTAGCAGGGGGAGTTTTTGATCTTCCCTCAATCACCTCAAAAGGTGCTTTTCCCAAGTATGTACTGTGTTATTGTAAGCATACTCCACTAAAGGTAAGTACTTCTCCCATTGGGACCTTTGATCTACTTCTGTGACATAAGCTTTTAGTAGATCAAGAATTGTTAGGTTAGCTATTTCACTTTGGCCATCTGTTTGCTGGTGATAAGCCAAAGAGAAGTTTAGCCTTGTACCTAAATCCTCAAAGAGACCCTTCTAGAAATTATTGGTCATTCTAGGATCTCTATCCGACACTATGGATGTTGGCAAGCTTGGTCTGCGTCATGAAGCACTTAAGGCTTTGGTGATCCGTTCTTGGTGATCCATTTGCAGAATGAAAGGAGTCCCCAATAAATAGTGCTTCCATGAGTCTAGAGCATGTAGAACTACCAAGAGTTCCTTCTCATATATACCTAGAGCTTGCTCAACAGGGTCGAGCCTTTGGCTTTCATAGGCTATGGCATGCCCTTCTTGCAGCAAAACAACTCCAAGGCAATCACCACAAGCGTCGCATTGGACCTCAAATGGCTTTGAGAGATCCGGTAGTGTAAGCACAGGTTGACAGATAAGCTTCTCTTTAAGCTTTTCAAAAGCATTGTTCTCGTTGGTAGACCATGTATACCTAATGTTTTTCTTTGTTAAGTCATGTAATGGTACGGCAATATGTGTGCATACTATAGTACGGCTTTAATGGTACGGCAAGTGTTTATAGTATGCACACATACCAATAAAGCTTCTTAGTTCATGCAGATTCCTTGGATTAGGTCATCCTTTTATTACCTCTAACTTTGATTGATCCATTTGGATGCCATCTTGAGAGATAATGTGACCTAAATATTGATCTCTTGCAAGAAAAATTCACTTTTCTTTCGATTTATATACAGCTTATTCTCTCATAAAACTTGAAATATTCCCTAAAGGTGGTGCTTGTGTTCGTCTATTGAATTAGAGTAGATGATTATATCATCAAGGAACACTCTAGTAAAGCTTTGGTGAGGCATGAATAGCGTCTCCATCAGACGGTTGAATGTAGCTGGTGCATTGGTAAAGCCAAAAGGCATGACAATGTACTCGTAAAGACCAAACGTGGTGCAAAATGTGGTCTTTACAATGTCTTGATCAACTATCCTTATTTGATGATAGCCACTTTTTAGGTCAATCCTACTGAATTAGGTTGACCCCTATAGCTTATCAAATAGGTCTTCTACCCTGGAACGGGAAACATATTTTTGATAGTGATCCTATTTAGTACTCTATAGTCGACACACATACGATATGTGCCATCTTTCTTTTGCACTAATAAAACTGACAAACAAAATGGAGATCAGCTAGGCATAATATCCTGCACCTACCACATAATATCCTCTTGTTGAGCTTGAGAAACTCAGTAAGGAGGTTTATTAGGCGGAGAGCTTCCTGGAAGAAGCTCAATTGGATGGTCGTCATCCCCTCGTTTGGGAGGTCGCTCACAGGGAATGTCGTCAATAAAAACATCTTGGAATCCATTTAGGAAATTAGATAACTCTAATTCCTTATGATTCCCTACATTTTCATTTGATGAAACATTAGGTTCATTTTGAGAGTCTTTAACAAAAATCATGTACACAAAAATAGAGCTCTTTATTGACTTATCAAAAGCTTGCTTATGTACAATGGGTATGGTGTTACCCGACTCCTTAGCCTCTATGCACATATCTTTTTCCCTGTACCTAAAGTAGATTTGTCTTTTAGGGAATTTAACATTGGCAGCCACGCGATCAAACCATGGTGCCCCTAGGATTACATCCTCATGCTTGAGAGGAGAGAGGAAGAAATCCTCCTTGTCCACATAGCTTTGGACATGAGGCCTCAATTTCCCAATTAAGGGAGTGACCGTGACTTCTTGTCCCTTCAAAGCACCATCGGCAGGTAGGACATCTCCCATGTCATAGGCTTGCATGCCTAGCTTGGTGGCCAACTCTGTAGATATGAAATTGTGAGTAGAGCCAGGGTCCAAGAGAATGAAAGCATCATATTCTCTTACCTTTCCTCAAACGTAACATAGAGGAGATCCTTTGTGATGAGCATCCTCTTTTTGAACTTTGACTATGGAAGCTCTAGGAGGCTCATTATACGTATTCTTGTGGAGGCAAGCACGATAGGCATGCCCTTGCTCCTCGTACTTGTAACAATGCTTATCTTTTCGATAACGCTCTAGCTCTTCAGGAGAGAGTTTATTTTTGCCTTTATAAACTCCCTTCTCCTTGGCTTTGTTGTTGTTGAAGTTGCATTTGGGAGACTTTTGGACGTTTTCCTTCCCCCTAATCTCACCACGGTCCTTGCTTTCCATGGGCTTAAGATTTCTCTTAGCCCCTTGTTTGAAATTGATTCGGATTTCCTATGGCCTCTTCTCTTGGGCGGTTTGGGAGCTGCACCATCACTTTCTTCAGAAGGGAAAGAGGATGAGGAAGATGGAGAAGAGGGTGACCTCTTTCTTGCCTTTTTCTTCCCTTGTTCCTCCTCTTCTACACCATTACTTTCTTCAGAAGAGGAAGATGAAGAGGGTGACCTCTTTCTCGTCTTTTTCTTCCCTTGTTTCCTCTCTTCCCTCTTTGAATTAGGGTGTGGAGGAATATGCCATGGTATTCTCCGTTTAGGGAGTGTTGGAGAGCATTTTGCCCGCCGTCTTCATGGAGCCATCTCTGCCAAGGTGACAAGAGACTCGCTTCTTTCTCGTTCCTTCGGTGGGGGATCTACCGTTGAAACTTGGGCTCTCCTTTGAGAGGGAGATGCCCCATCGAGTACTACGTTTTTGAGCCCTTCATTTGGATCCTCCTCTTCTTCCCTTATCGGAAAGATTCCTCTTTTGGAAGTCTCACTAGGATCTTTCCTAGGTACTCTCTCTTCTTGGAGGGGAGTTTGGAGAATACCATGGGTGCGCAATTGCTGTAGCACTTCACCTTGGAGGGTTGTATTTCCTAGGGCTTGTTGAAGCCTAGAAACAAGATAGTTTACAAGCATAGGGGCATCACTAGTTGCTATATCATTAGAAAAATCAAAGCTATCAACATTCATTTCAATCTCGTTACCCTTGTCGGCCATACTAGCAATTTTTATGGGTAAATTTTTACTTGCACTTTGGCACTTCAAGCCCTACTAGTTTCTACTCCTCTTTACCTTCAAAGATAAGCACTCAAGCATCTATATCCGTGGCTCGGATATTATTAATAATATCCATGTCTTGGATATTATTAATTGCAAGGAATAGAAGAGAGGGTTTCACAAAGCCAAGATAGCACTGGTTCTGTCAAGCTTCTAATGGCTCAATAATGGTTAAGCCGTAGGCAAGTCTTGTAGGACTCCATTATTAAGACCATAGCTCTCGACGGTATCCCCGTTAACTGCATAAAGCAGGCGTGCTTTAAGGATGAAAAATCCCTATTCTACTTACTCTTTTGCAAGTAATAACACCAACCATTTGTAGCAATCTTGAGGACCTCTCTTCTTGAGCAAGAAAAGAGAAACCAATAGCTCTGATACCAATGTAACATTTAATGCACTAGTAACTTGTGTATAGCGGAAAATAATGACATAGTGAGGATTTAATTAAGAACAAGTTCCTAATGAGCATAGAGAGAGTACTTGGTTGGAGAAAGCAACATAGTAATTACACCTAGCTATTTTGGCATAGACAAAACTTGAAAAGAGAGAGAAATAGATCAATTGACAACAGTTGAGGACCAGATTTACATGGAGACGGTCCACCCTCCAAAAGGCTTTTGTATTATAGCTTCTCCCATCAAGGGAGACTTTTGTACAATACAAGCTTTGTGTTCCTTGACAAAACTAATTGGTGCAATGAAGATGGAAGCTTCATGCACCAAATTATTCTTGAAAAACACACATAATGGACCTAGCCTCAGTCCCAAGACCTCACACACCTTCAAAGATGGTGAGAGCTAGTAGGGAATACTTGAATTGTTCTTGAAAGAGCTTTATGAAGGTGATTGGCTTCTTATTGGAAGCTACTTGAGTACTCTAACAAACTAGCAGGATTGGTCTACAGAAGAGTTCAAAAGGATACGCAAAAAAGCCTATGGGTACTTTTTGAGGGATGGTTACTTGTGGAAGCATCCTAAATAAAAAAGTGTTACACCACAAAGGGTTATATGTATAAAAGAGACTCATGTGAATCTATCCATTTAAACTTTTGATTCTTTCTAAGCAATTGATAAAGATGATCATCCACATGTGCATAATGTGGAATCCAAATAACATAAAAAACACATGCTCCCAAAAACCTTCTAACCTCAGTGATGCTAGTGCATGTTTTTTTCATTCTTTGGATGACATCTAACTTTGTTGGACAAGGTTTCCCACATGGCCCACACATGTGCCTCACAATGAGCACTTCATTGACAACAAACATGGACTTTTTCCCTGACAAAGTGAAATTCACTTCCTCCAACCTAGACAAAATTTTATCACAATCATTTATGTGATTTCCCACAAACCTACAGCACACCTTGAGATCTAAAACTTCATCTCACCTCCTTCACATCCTTTGATGGGCAAATCATCAATGAAAGGCATTGTGATTTTAGGAATAAAATCACGTAAGACCTTATTCATCCCATTCATCATATGTGCACCCGCGTTTGTTGCTCCTTGCGGCAAGGTACACATTCTTACCAATCCTAAAGTTGTCCTCATGGTTGTCAAGTCTCTGCTTTCAATCGCAAGTTAAAATTGATCATATCCTGAGTAGAGATCTCCCATTGAGTAGATTGCCCTCCTTGAAAATGCCTCTGCAAACTCATCCACAATTAGACAAGTACCAACATTCCTAATTGTCACTTTGTTCATTGGTTGCATATCTTGGATGAAGCGTAAAGTGCGAATCTTCTTGGGAATGTGAACCACCTATTTGAGTATGGAGCACAAGAAGGATTCAAAATCTCCATTTTGATCTTCTCATTCAATAGCTCTACTAACTTTGGTAAATGAGCCTTTGGAACCGGAGTAGGTCGTAGATTCCAAGGTACATGAGGCATTGTAAAAATTACCATAGGAGCTACAATAGAAGGATAAACACATCCTATCTCATGTGGCTCAAATGTAAAAGCCTTACCATGTTTTGAAATAATCTCTTTGAAGCACTTTGTCTCCTCATGTGTTAGAAACTCATGGCAGCCAATTTGCAACTCTTGAAAAGACTCCTTGTGAAGGTGTGCCCAATATTTTTAGGATTCCTCAAACTTAGTTGCAAAAAAGCATGTTCAATCTTTTCCCTATTTGCTGGGTGGTAAGGGTGAAGCTATTGGTTTCACCTTCTTTGCTACACAACTGTATTTAGTTTCAACATGGACTTCGAGGCCAAGTGTTTTCTTGAAACATTGGTTTTTTTTAAAGGCTTCTATGACGTGATACATTTCCACAGAGCATACTTCCACAACTTCATTCCCAAGATGCAAACTAGACTTCATTATAGCATCAAGCTCACCCATAATATCTACAAAAGAAACCGCTGACACAAACCCAAAACATTTTTAGTAGGCTCTAACAATCCACTCTCTTTCATGTCTATTTGTACTGAGGCGGTCCGGGGCGGGCAACAAGAGAGGCGACCTCTAAACACCCCTCAAGGCTCTCGTGCTGCTCAATTGGGGCTGGGGCAACCACAAGAACAACACAACAACAAACCCACAGCCAAACCCAAATAAGATAGGGGCACCACCTAGTTATGGTATGCGAACTAGGACGCAAGAGAGATTTTGGCACAACCAAGAAGATGCACCACACAACACACACAAACAACCTCACACCAAGACACACACAAACTGGACCAGAGAGAGCTAGAGCAAAGGGAAGAGAGAGACAAAAGGATCTTGCGTAATACCTTATTTGTGACTTGCAAATGGAGATGGTTCGTTATGATGCTATCGTAGAACTTGTATAAACTCAGTCAATGCTTAGTGATTGCTAAAACATTGCCAAAACACACACACACACACACACACACACACACACACACACACACACACACTGTCTTAGGGTGTGGGAGACCTCTCACCACAATACCCTCTTACAATGGACACAAAACTGGCAATGAAAAACACACTAAAACACTTTCTAAAATCAAGATCAACCGATAAAAACTCAAATACACAAGTCACCTTGAATTCACCAAACCGTATTGCACAAATGGAAGGACGAAGATTTGAACGTTGAATCACGCCTTTGATGCACCAAACCTCAATTTATTGATGATGAAGGAGCATATACAATAGTGGTTTTGAGGTTTGTGGAACTCACGCTCTCTCACTTGCAATGTGTAGCTTGAAGGCTTCTCTCACACCAAGAGTGAAGCTCACAAGTGGTTGCTACACCTAAGTTTCTCCTCACGCATAGAGTGTTGGGGTGCTATGTGAGATGTTGGAGGTTGTTTTACAAGAAGGAGAGGGGCCTATTTATAGGTTGGAGACCCCTCATTAAGATTATTAGAAATCCTAATTTACAAGCTAACAAATCAGGATTATGATTTTTTTGAATATCAAAACATTGCGGGCCTTCTTTGTCTGCTTGAGTCATGGATGTGGGCTCAAAAGAGAGCATTATTGATGGTGAATAATGTGAAAGTAGAGTTTTAAGTAAGAGGGGAGAGAGAGAGAGAGAGAGAGAGAAACAGAGAGAGAGAGTTACTTTGTACATGTCTTGAGGTGAGGTGTCTTTTATGGTTAGGTCAATACTATTTTGTGTTAGTATGTTAGTGGTTAGTGTTAGTAATCACTAGAAAGTTAATGATATATTTACAATGGGTAGAATGGGGTGGATGGTTGAAGTAAGAGGGGTGAATTAAAAAAGAATCATTGAGATGGTGAAGCTTTGAAGAAGCTTGAACTCACCCTTGTGTAGATTGTGGAAAAAATGACCGCTGGTCTTCTTCTTCTTCTTCGCTTCTTTACGCCGTCGCCACGGTTGACCACCACGATGAAAAGAGGATTTGTTGATGAAAAATCCTCAATTTGCAGAAGTTATCATGGTTAAGATGCTGAATTTTAGATATTTTTAGGAGAGGTAAATGAAATTGTAACATAGAAGCAATAGAGAGAGACATGGAGAGGGTGTATGTATGTAGAGGTTCATAAAAGAACTATAGGGATGAAAGAGAAGGGTAATGGTGAAGAGGGTGGGAGAAGCCATGGAAATTGCAGGTTTGAGTGAGGGAAGGAGAGGGAGGGATGTGTAAGAGTGAGTAGGTGTGTGGAAGGGTGAGAGAAGACTAAGGGTTACTTGTGAGAAAAGTGGGCAGACTGGGATCCACTCAAAAAATCATAGCTCACCGTTGGTAGCTCCAAAAATCATGAAAAACTTTGAGGTGATTATTCCAAGCGTGGGCTACATTTTCTGTTTTGACCACCGCTCCAAATTCGGAGTGGAGATAGGTGCCAAAATTCTCACCAAAAAGCCTATTTTTTATGCCTGCAAAAGTCTTTTAGTGGCCCCCTCCTTTGTTGAATTTGTAGAATGCATCCAAGAGTGAGCCCCTCCTTTGTCATATTATAATACAAAGCATCCAAGTTGTCCTTGACCCATGCATGGAGGAGGATTATTGGTGAATAAAGAAATATATACATGGTGGGACTAGTGTATGGACTATTCATGGACTTTAGCTCAATGAGCACATGGTGTTAGAATAATGAGTAAAAATAATAATAAAAATATGGAGGAGTTATGGATATGGAAAGATATTGGAATCATATGATATGGTCCCTCCTTGAATTATTTTGGGTGAAAGAGGAAAAGGTATGCAAGTAAATAATATAATAAAAGTGACTAATGAGTAGAAATCAATTTTTTGTTTTCACGAGGGTGAGGGTGAAAATGTGGGAGTGATTTGTATAAAGGAAAAATATAAGGTTAGAGTATGTACATATTGGAAAAAAATATACTTATGGTGCAAGAGGATGAAAGAAGGTAAATTTAATAAAACACACACCTAGGTATAAATATTTAAATAAATATCAAAATAATTATAAAAATCCCTATATTTAGGCCACATATATAATGAAATATTTACACACATAATATTTATTATTTTTTTGATTTTATTTATTTTTTTGGCTCAACTAGCCCAGTGACTAGCTAGCTGAGGGTTTTTAAGGAGATATGGGAAAAGTCCCGTAACTCACACACGCCTATGTACAGTGAAATGGTAGGGATAGCCATAGTGTTTGGGTGAATTTGGTAGGGTGAGGTAGCTTACTATGGCACCTACGGAGAGCCGAAAAATGGCTATCATTAGCCCCCCCCTTAAATAATGGTACATTCATGTACCATTTATCCGATCATACAACATGTAGAGTGTGTAATGTCTGTTTTTGTCTGCTCTCATCTTTGTATGATTAAGAAACCTTGTGTGATATGAAAGGTTCTCAGAGCCAATAGCAGGATGTAGTGAAGTGACTGAGTAAATCTCCTCCATCGGAAAAGTTTCCATAAGCACCCCCCAGGATCAAAGATCTTGAAATATCTTTCCCAAAGCGAGATGTATGGTATGGAATCACTTACTGATTTTGATTGAAGAAACTTGTAGATTTTACAGTTGTCCATCATTGCATCTATCACTATGAATGTGATATAAAATATTGGTTGCTCTTCCTCCTGTATAAAGTTAATGTATCTACCACACAAAGATTAGTTCCAAACAATCATCAACTAACTACACAAAGTTTTGAAAGGTCTTTCAACATGAATTCTAGACTTTTATGTGAAAATGTTTTTTTTCTTTCTTATGTTATGCATAATCCGAACCATATTCTAGATCAATTTTTGTTTCCTTGAAATTAAACTCGGTCTATTTTCATGATTCATAAAATCTACTTGATTATGCTGAAATTCAAGCATTCATGCAATACAACAACACTAAGCACACAATCTCTCCTCAGTGGGGGCACCAAAATTGAGGCGGTCCGGGGCGGGCAACAAGAGAGGCGACCTCTAAACACCCCTCAAGGCTCCCGTGCTGCTCAATTGGGGCTGGGGCAACCACAAGCACAACACAACAACAAACCCACAGCCAAACCCAAACAAGATAGGGGCACCACCTAGTTATGGTATGCGAACTAGGAAGCAAGAGAGATTTTGGCACAACCAAGAAGATGCACCACACAACACACACAAACAACCTCACACCAAGACACACACAAACTGGACCAGAGAGAGCTAGAGCAAAGGGAAGAGAGAGACAAAAGGATCTTGCGTAATACCTTATTTGTGACTTGCAAATGGAGATGGTTCGTTATGATGCTATCGTAGAACTTGTATAAACTCAGTCAATGCTTAGTGATTGCTAAAACATTGCCAAAACACACACACACACACACACACTGTCTTAGGGTGTGGGAGACCTCTCACCACAATACCCTCGTACAATGGACACAAAACTGGCAATGAAAAACACACTAAAACACTTTCTAAAATCAAGATCAACCGATAAAAACTCAAATACACAAGTCACCTTGAATTCACCAAACCGTATTGCACAAATGGAAGGACGAAGATTTGAACGTTGAATCACGCCTTTGATGCACCAAACCTCAATTTATTGATGATGAAGGAGCATATACAATAGTGGTTTTGAGGTTTGTGGAACTCACGCTCTCTCACTTGCAATGTTTAGCTTGAAGGCTTCTCTCACACCAAGAGTGAAGCTCACAAGTGGTTGCTACACCTAAGTCTCTCCTCACGCATAGAGTGTTGGGGTGCTATGTGAGATGTTGGA
The DNA here is from genome assembly GCF_014529385.1 of Adiantum capillus-veneris. NCBI lineage: Eukaryota > Viridiplantae > Streptophyta > Polypodiopsida > Polypodiales > Pteridaceae > Adiantum > Adiantum capillus-veneris. The sequence continues at coordinate 55,321,934 of NC_140931.1, forward strand.
GGTTGTTTTACAAGAAGGAGAGGGGCCTATTTATAGGTTGGAGACCCCTCATTAAGATTATTAGAAATCCTAATTTACAAGCTAACAAATTAGGATTATGATTTTTTTGAATATCAAAACATTGCGGGCCTTCTTTGTCTGCTCGAGTCATGGATGTGGGCTCAAAAGAGAGCATTATTGATGGTGAATAATGTGAAAGTAGAGTTTTAAGTAAGGGGAGAGAGAGAGAGAGACAGAGAGAGTTACTTTGTACATGTCTTGAGGTGAGGTGTCTTTTATGGTTAGGTCAATACTATTTTGTGTTAGTATGTTAGTGGTTAGTGTTAGTAATCACTAGAAAGTTAATGATATATTTACAATGGGTAGAATGGGGTGGATGGTTGAAGTAAGAGGGGTGAATTAAAAGAGAATCATTGAGATGGTGAAGCTTTGAAGAAGCTTGAACTCACCCTTGTGTAGATTGTGGAAAAAATGACCGCTGGTCTTCTTCTTCTTCTTCGCTTCTTTACGCCGCAGCCACGGTTGACCACCACGATGAAAAGAGGATTTGTTGATGAAAAATCCTCAATTTGCAGAAGTTATCATGGTTAAGATGCTGAATTTTAGATATTTTTAGGAGAGGTAAATGAAATTGTAACATAGAAGCAATAGAGAGAGACATGGAGAGGGTGTATGTATGTAGAGGTTCATAAAACAACTATAGGGATGAGAGAGAAGGGTAATGGTGAAGAGGGTGGGAGAAGCCATGGAAATTGCAGGTTTGAGTGAGGGAAGGAGAGGGAGGGATGTGTAAGAGTGAGTAGGTGTGTGGAAGGGTGAGACAAGACTAAGGGCTACTTGTGAGAAAAGTGGGCAGACTGGGATCCACTCAAAAAATCATAGCTCACCGTTGGTAGCTCCAAAAATCATGAAAAACTTTGAGGTGATTATTCCAAGCGTGGGCTACATTTTCTGTTTTGACCACCGCTCCAAATTCGGAGTGGAGATAGGTGCCAAAATTCTCACCAAAAAGCCTATTTTTTATGCCTGCAAAAGTCTTTTAGTGGCCCCCTCCTTTGTTGAATTTGTAGAATGCATCCAAGAGTGAGCCCCTCCTTTGTCATATTATAATACAAAGCATCCAAGTTGTCCTTGACCCATGCATGGAGGAGGATTATTGGTGAATAAAGAAATATATACATGGTGGGACTAGTGTATGGACTATTCATGGACTTTAGCTCAATGAGCACATGGTGTTAGAATAATGAGTAAAAATAATAATAAAAATATGGAGGAGTTATGGATATGGAAAGATATTGGAATCATATGATATGGTCCCTTGAATTATTTTGGGTGAAAGAGGAAAAGGTATGCAAGTAAATAATATAATAAAAGTGACTAATGAGTAGAAATCAATTTTTTGTTTTCACGAGGGTGAGGGTGAAAATGTGGGAGTGATTTGTATAAAGGAAAAATATAAGGTTAGAGTATGTACATATTGGAAAAAAATATACTTATGGTGCAAGAGGATGAAAGAAGGTAAATTTAATAAAACACACACCTAGGTATAAATATTTAAATAAATATCAAAATAATTATAAAAATCCCTATATTTAGGCCACATATATAATGAAATATTTACACACATAATATTTATTATTTTTTTGATTTTATTTATTTTTTTGGCTCAACTAGCCCAGTGACTAGCTAGCTGAGGGTTTTTAAGGAGATATGGGAAAAGTCCCGTAACTCACACACGCCTATGTACAGTGAAATGGTAGGGATAGCCATAGTGTTTGGGTGAATTTGGTAGGGTGAGGTAGCTTACTATGGCAACTACGGAGAGCCGAAAAACGGCTATCATTAGCCCCCCCCTTAAATAATGGTACATTCATGTACCATTTATCCGATCATACAAAATGTAGAGTGTGTAACGTCTGTTTTTGTCTGCTCTCATCTTTGTATGATTAAGAAACCTTGTGTGATATGAAAGGTTCTCAGAGCCAATAGCAGGATGTAGTGAAGTGACTGAGTAAACCTCCTCCATTGGAAAAGTTTCCATAAGCACCCCCCAGGATCAAAGATCTTGAAATATCTTTCCCAAAGCGAGATGTATGGTATGGAATCACTTACTGATTTTGATTGAAGAAACTTGTAGATTTTACTGTTGTCCATCATTGCATCTATCACTATGAATGTGATATAAAATATTGGTTGCTCTTCCTCCTGTATAAAGTTAATGTATCTGCTACGATCTTCAAGAGCTTGTATGAGCAAATTCCTGAACTGTAGCTCATAAAATTCATTCAACCTGGGTAGGCTCATCAACAAGTAAAAAATTCTATGACCTTCATGATTTAGGGAAGCTTGATCCATGCTTCCAGCTGCTATTGGAAGATATTTCAAATAGTTTACCACATAGGTAGATAATAGACGAAGGTTTCTATTGCTTCCAACACATTGGAAGAGAATAGATTTTGGTACTGATTGATGAAATATCCACATGTAGCAATCAACAAGTTTTTCATCTATGATGAAAACCAGAAGCATCACAATGTGCGACCTCCATATGGTCCAAAGCCCTCTCTGAAAAAGCAATAAGCGGCCTCGTATCTCGTAGTAGACGGGGCAGTGGCATGTGTAGTGCAACTCTGTCTCAGGCTCGATGTCACACAGGGGGCATGTCCTGGCCTCTGCGAGAGAGAGAGAGAGAGAGAGAGAGAGAGAGAGAGAGAGAGAGAGAGAGAGAGAGAGAGAGAGAGCACAAGCAGGACTCAGTTGATTCAATTTTAGTTTCATTCTAGATTGACTGCTGCCATGTTAGCTTGCATGTCCACCCCTTCAATTTCCCTTGCAATCGCATCATGAATTCTCCACTCTTGCAAGAAGGCTGGTGCATAGATTGTAGTTCTCATCGGGATGGGCGAGCATGTGAGAGAGAGAGAGAGAGAGAGAGAGAGAGAGATTGTAGTTCTCAGCGGGATGGGCGCGCATGTGAGTGAGTGAGTGAGAGAGAGAGAGAGAGAGAGAGAGAGAGAGAGAGAGAGAGAGACCGCTATGAGATCTCATTTTTTCAATGAAATAAGAGAGATAATTTAAGAAGATTCTCTTCTCTTTTATTTTTCAAAATGGATATTTCCTACTCAATTATACCCTAAGTAAATATAATGCTAAAAGATTTACTTAAGGTACATACTCTAAGTAAATATAATGCTAAAAGGTTTACTTAAGGTACATATCCTAAGCAAATATAATGCTAAAAGGTTCACTTAGTGTACATACCGGTAGGTTTTCAAAGAAATCTATGTAGGAAATCGCCTACATAGATTCCAAGGAATCTTGAAAGTAATGAGTCGTTTTTGAAACCTACTTGTATGTACCCTAAGTAAAAGGTCATTCTAATAGTTTTTTTTAAAAATCATCACTACCAAGATTCCTGGGAATCGATGTAGGTGATTTCCTACATAAATTTTGTTCCAAATCTACTAGTATATACCCTAAGTAAACCTTTTGCAAGCATCTTTTCAGATTCCATTTAATTCACCTGCTTTCAAAAATTGACTGGCCTATTAGTATATACCCTAAGTAAACCTTTTAGCATTATATTTATTTAGGTCACATATCATAAGTAAATATAATACTAAAAAGTTTACTTAAGATACATACTTGAGCCATGGACAACCATTATTCTTGAGAGATACCCTTTCCCAAGGGCCTATGCAAAAATTACACAATTTGTAAATTGATGAAATTTCAATATACAACAGAGTTGCAAAAGCGTTTACAAAGGGGAGGAGTTCTCGGCGTCCGGCTTAGCATGGAGTTTAAGTGATGAGCCAGACGGCATCAAGAGGCACCTAGCAACTAGTGCTACCTTTGAATGGGTGGTATGAATAAAAGCGTACCCGAGAAAATGACCAAGTGGAGGGTGAATATATGTGTACACTGCATTGGGGGAAGAGAGAGAGAGAGAGAGAGAGAGTGAAATAGAGTGCGCACAAACATAGAAGAATGAAAAAAGAGAATCTTTACATGCTCCATCTAAATGAAATAGGAAACCATAAATTAATGCAATAACAGAATATGGGTATACCATAACATCAAAAATGTAAATGACTAGTAGAGCACTGGACCCATCAACCGCTTCACCCATCCACCTCCTCTCTACCATAGATAGAGAGAATTTTACTTCGTCAAGAGCCAGCTAGAACACCTTGTAGATGGTGGGAACAACTAATTACAAAGGCCAGTTACTGCGATAACTGATACAATGCACAGTCGTCAGAGGTCCAACCCGGTGGCTATAAATAGGACCCACTATTCATTTCGTGGGATCTCTCTCTCGATATCTCTTCTAGAGTTCTTTATGCTCTTGTATCTTTGTAACCCTAGTTGAGCTTGCAACAGACTTGGCTCACACTGTTGTATTGGCTTACACTAACCCTAATATATTCAAGTTCCAATCTCCAGTTTTAGTGTTTAATCTCAGTTTCTAGTTCAGTCTATATTTCAGTTCCAATCTTACATTTCATTCCAGTCTTTTCTAATCTAAAGTCTTTGTCTGATCTGAATAACTCTAACTGACCAGCGTGGAATAGCTGTTAGGGTTCATTCTCGCGATCACGGTGGTTTGAGCTAAGTTGATATTGACAAATGAATTATCTCATATTTGGTGTTAGAGTTTCCAGATATTGACAATGCCGTCCAGACCAGTTTCACGTGGCAGAAGGCGAGCTACCAAATTCATGGATAATCCGGACTGTGTCAACCCAATCTTGAAAGTGTGAGCGAGGCTTTGATTGTGAGAGAGAACCCGGAAATGACACAGATGGATCAAGGGATTATCAACATTCTACTCATTCCAGGCATAGACGTATAGAGAGAGCAAAAAGATGGACCCGGTCTCATGGATCTCAGCGAAGCCGAAAACCCACTAAGGAAAGCGAGGATAGTAAGCAAAGTCATCGGTCAGCAAGACATAAATCAACAAAGCAAGCTGAAGAGGATACAATGACTCACATCGAGGATAACAAGGACTAGAAATCTAATACAGATCATTACACAAAAATAAGATCCAAAGATAGAAAGCCAGCTCACAAAACCAGATCCAGTCACCACAATCCACTCACCTTCAACTTTCAAAGGAGGCAAGAAAGATGACCCAAATGTACACATCCAAGCTTTTGAATAGTATGTTGAACTCAAGGACATAGATGAGGACGAATGGGGGGAATATTTTCCTCACACACTAAAGGAGGCAGGTAGAAAATGGTACTACCACTATCCAGCTTGCCAACTTAGATCCTACCATAAACTGCTTAAAGCTTTTCACTTGGATTATTCAGATAATAGGGGTGATGAGGATATAATGTGCAAACTGGATAAGATCATGCAAGGCAAGTTGTCCGCCAGAAGCTATGTAGAAAAGATTAAGGAATTGACCAGACAATTGTAAGAGCTTCCATCAGAGAAAAGGATGCAAGCCTAGTCCCTTAATGGTTTCAAAAGCAAGAAGTTAGGGGAAAAGGAGGTTCCAGCACCCACAAAAGAAATTTAATATCTGATTCAAAGGGCATTGAAGTTGGAACAACAAGCCAAAAAGGAGAAGAGCCACAAGAGAAGACAATCTGTTACCATATACATGTGGTAGTGATGTGTGTGAACACATTAGGACCGCCGTGGCATTTTTTCCCTCTTTAGGAGGTTTTTTCCCCCGTGCATTGTATATATGCCCATCACTCTAGGGCTATCTATCTTTCCATTGCACACTAAGTAACACACTCTCAGTTGTGTGCCTTGAGCTTCCTTCATTTTCTCCAATCTGTGTGTGTTTCTCTGCAACCCTAATTCCAACAATTGGTATTGGAGCAGGTTGCGTCCTCCCGGGCTTAGTCGCTAGCTGCGCCAACACATGCCTGCTCACTTTCTCCGATTTCTGTGAGGTTTGGCAAGCGTTCGTAGGTCGACAAAAATTTTGGGACTACTCAAAGAGATTAGGTTTCTCAGATTTTTGAGTCGGGCTCATTTCGGCCTTTGTTTCCACTACAAGCAGGTCTGCACAGGCAATCTCATCATTTTGTGTAGAATTTCTGTCAGTGCCGTTTTCTATAGAACAGGTGTCTTACAGTCTACTACGGCTTGTGCTATATAGCACGTGTTGTTCCCGCTTTGTTTCTCCTCTTTGCGGGCAGTTTTCACATTAGGTGGTGCAGCATTTACCATGGCTGACAACAACAACACAGATGTGTTCAAGATGTTTGTTGTTGAGGACAGGTTGGATGGATACAATTACCCTATGTGGGCTTATATGATGCAACATGTTCTTGTGTCAAAGGGTGTCTGTAATATTGTGCACGGCATTGATTTTTGTCCTGGTTCTGAGGATGTAGGTGATGTTGAGGATGTGGCAGGTCTTGTTGCAAGGATTGCTGCTATTAGAGTTATTTTTCCTACGGTAGAACAAGCTCGTTGGGATGTAAAGGATGTGCAGGCTCATGTATTGATTGAGTTGTCTGTGAAGTGCACCATTATTCCTCACATTTGTTCAGCAAAATTTGCAAAACAGGCTTGGGATATTCTAGCAGGTCTTTATGCAATCCGCAATGAGGCTAAAATTGCTTTGCTGCGTAAAGAGCTGGAATCAAAGATTATGCATGAGGAAGATGATATGGACACTTTCCTTGCTGGTGTCAAGGATATCAATGAGCAACTTATTTCTGTAGGTGAAGTCATTTCAGACAGTTCCCTTGTGCAGACTGTTCTTGATGCCTTACCAGATTCATACCAGACTTTTGCTAGTACTTGGAGACTAATGACCCAACGAAATCCTGAAGTTGTCAAATTTGATGCATTATGCACATTGTTGTTGCAAGAGTCACTTTCCAGAAAAAACAGGACTAGACAGCTTGCAGTTGAGCAAGATTTTATTGCTTCTCAAAGAAAGGGTGGTAACAACAATGGAGCCACTTCTTATGGTTTTGCTGCGAGTGGCAAAACTTTTGTTCCTAATGCTTCTATTGGCAGAAATTTTTCTGGAAATTATGGTGATAAGGGCAAAAAGAAGATGCGTTGCCACTATTGTAGAGCTAATGATCATTTGATCAAGCAGTGTCCTAAGTTGAAGGCTAAAGAGGCTAAGAAGAAAGAGGGTGGTTCCACTGCAAATGTTGATTCCACTACAAATGCATCCATTGTTGAGTCTTCTGTAAAAGGAGACTGTGATGTTGATGTTGATCTAGAATGGGCTTTTAGTGCAAAGTGCACTTACAATCCTGCTGTCCATGATGCATGATTGTCAGTTGTTTGCTGCAAATTCACATGTGTGGTATTTCGACAGTGGTGCTACAAAGCACATTACCTCACATCATGAATTGTTTACCTCTCTCGAGTCTATCCCTAATGGGAATTCAATCACTTGTGCCAACAATGCCTCTCATCCGGTTCAAGGAGTTGGAAAGATTGTGCTTATTGCTGCAAATGGCAGTTCCTTCACACTTGTTGATGCACTTTATGTACCTAGGATCAAGAATAATCTATTGTCTGTATCTGCACTTGCTTGACTTGGACTTGTAGTCAAATTTGTGGATGACAGATGTACAGTTCATGATCTCAGTTTTGGTGATAAAATTGTTGCATCTGGCCTTTTGTGTCGTGGGCTGTATAAACTCACTTTGTATAACAAGTGTGGACAAAATTTTGCAAATGCAGTTGCAGATTCAAGGGCTATTTCAGATGCAAAACTTTGGCATGCACGTTTTGGTCATCTGAATTTTTCCAGTTTGCTGCGTTTGCAGAAATCTGATATGGTTGCTTCTTTGCCGCCTCTTGAAGCACCTTTCAAACATGTTTGTGAAGGCTGTATTTTGGGTATGCAACCTTCTAATTTTCCAAAGGATGGTTCAGTTAGGGCCACATGAAGGTTGCAGCCTGTGCATAGTGATGTTTGTGGGCCCATGCAAACTCTGTCCTTGGGCAAATACCTGTACTTCGTGAATTTTATTGATGATTACTTCAGGCATGCATGGCTATTTCCGCTTAAAGTGAAGTCCTAAGGTTTTATGTGCTTCAAACAATTTCTCGCTATGGCTGAAAATGTATTGAAATGTACTATGGGAACCCTCCGTTTTGATCGAGGGGGGGAGTATATGTCTCATGAATTTAATGCATTTCTGGCTAGTCGTGGGATAAAACACCAATTTACAGTGCCGTATACGCCTCAGCAAAATGGTGTTGCTGAGAGGAAAAATAGGTCTCTTACGAAAATGGCAAGATGTATGGTCAAGAGTCAAGCTTTACCACATTCATTTTGGCTCGAGGCTGTCATGTGTGCCACTTATGTACTCAACAGGTGTCCTACAAAACCATAGCAGTCTGTGACTCCATATGAAGCATGGCATGATAGAAAGCCATCTATTGAGCACATGCGTGTTTTTGGTTATTTGGCTTATGTCTTAGTGTCACAAGTGCAGCGCAGAAAATTGGATGATAAGGCTGTCAAATGTGTTTTTGTTGGTTATAGTGTTGAAAGCAAAGGTTACAGGTTGTATCATCCGCAAAAAAAGCGTATTTTGGTTTCACGGGATGTAGTGTTTGTGGAAGATTCTGCTCAACCCTTGATGTCATGTACTAGAGACAGTAATGTAAGCTCACAAGACATTTATGACACTTTGTTGCCTCTTTTCAGTGGTGGAAGTTCGAATGTAAATTCCAATGAGGCAAATGTACAGCCTATGGGGGTTTTCAAAAATGTTACAAATCAGTCTATTACTGATGCACATGTACATGATGTACTTGATGAGGAAAGGGCTGAAAATGAGCAGGCTAGAGGTATGCCAAAATGGCTGGTGCACACTTTGTGTGACAGTAAATTGGATGCACCTTTTTCTAGTCGTACTCGTTCAGTCTCTCTCCATGCATCTTATGCATCAGATTGTTATGCTTTGGCTGTGTCTAGCTTACATGATGTTGAGGAACATCTGTCTTTTGACGAAGCACAAAATTCAAAAAATTGGATGGTGCCATGCAATTAGAATATGAGTCAGGTTTGAAATTGAGTCTTCATGATGCTGGTGATCCTGCAGATGTCACTCTATACCAAAGTGTTGTTGGATGCCTCATTTATGTATGCAACACGAGACCGGATATTTAGTTTGCAGTCTTACAGGTCAGCATATTTATGCATAGCCCAGGGTCTAAGCATTGGCAGGCTGTCAAGAGGATTTTTCGCTACCTTAGTGGCACTTTACATCTTGGCTTGTTTTATCCCAAGGGGGATCATTGCCGCCAGACTTACATGCTTTTTCGGACTCAGATTGGGCTGGTTGTTTTGACACGAGAGTGTCCACAAGTGGTTTTTGTTTCATGCTTGGCAGTTCATGTATATCATGGTTGAGCAAGAAGAAACCTACTGTGGCCACTTCAAGTTGTGAGGCTGAGTACAGGGTAGTCTTCACAGCTACGGTTGAGTGTGTATGGTTCAGATGCCTTATGGCTGATTTGGGTGTTGGACAGGACATTGCCAACACTATCTACACTGACAGTCAGAGCGCATTGGCAGTTGAGAGGACCCCAGTTTTTCATGCTCGCACAAAGCACATTGAGGCGCATTACCACTATGTCAGGGAGAGGCTCTCAGCAGGAGAGATCATCTTGGCTTATGTGCCAACAGAGGACAACATTGCAGATCTTTTCACAAAGGCATTGTCTCGTGAGAAGCTTGAAGCTTTCCGCAAAGCTTTGGGCTTACTCCCCTTTGTGGACTGGTCATGTCCTCAGGGCATTTTTTCCCTCTTTAGGAGGTTTTTTTCCCCGTGCATTGTATAAACGCCCATCACTCTAGGGCTATCTATCTTTCCATTGCACACTAAGTAACACACTCTCAGTTGTGTGCCTTGAGCTTCCTTCGTCTTCTCCAAGCTGTGTGCATTTCTCTGCAACCCTAATTCCAACACAATCTAGTGACAACGAGTCATCAAATGATGGGTCAGAGTCCAACACTACTTCCAACTTATCTAAGAAGAAATGAAGCTCAGATAATCAAGGGAAAACAAGAAGAAGGGTTCCTAGACCAGAAAGCTGGAAGAAGAAAGGGAAAACCAAGAAGAAGGGTTCCTAGACCAGAAAGCTGGAAGAGATATCAACGCAAATTGCTGAAATGGCTAAGACGAGGTCTTCAATCAAAAAGATGGAGATCTGGTGTTCAAAATGCAAATCTAGAGACGAAAAATCTAATGAATGCTCACAATGCACATATTGCAAGGTTTATGTGCATGTGTGGGGTAACTCTGGCATCAAGATTTGTCATTTCAAGAAGGGAAAAGACTTATCAATGATAGCAATGACAAATCCTGAAGCAGTGAAAGCAGAGGGGCCAAGTGGATCCAAGGACAATGACACCAGTACCAGGTACTAGTAATGGCAAAGGCAACTGGCAAGGAGGTACTGATAGGGAGAGAGGCAGAGGTGACTTTGGCAAACAAAGCTTAAATTGTTATACATGTGGAAAGTATGGTCACTTTTCATCTCAGTGCCCAAACATTGCCAAACCAGAGGGGACTAAACAAAAATCCCCAAAATAGTAAGGGTGGTGACCAAAAGTAAAGGACTTATAATTGAAGAAATACCATGAACTTGCAAAGAAGCAACCTGCTGAAGCCAAGAAGTGGGAACAATAGAGAGCCACATGGAAAACCAAAGGCAAGGAAAAAGTAGTTGATGAATGGCAAGAACAGGGAGCGATGGAAATTAGAATCACAGAAAACCTGGCAAACAAGAGGCTAGAATAGCCAGAGTGTTATGAGTCTTGAACAATATAGAAACTACAACCTCAACCTTTAGGGACTCAAGAGGAGCACTCAAGAGAAAAGGTAGTATCTGGATTGAATGAATCCTTGATAGCTGCAGTGTAGAGCTTGGTTGAGGAAGTATGACAAGTCTGATCAGACTTGATCAAAGCTAGAGGCATTGAACTCATGAAGGATCAGTCAGAGAGTCCACTGGTCAGCCAACGGCCAAACAAGGAAAGCCATCCCAGTGGAACTGTGAAGATAGTCAAATAGATGAGAAATCTTTCAGTTCAGATTGTAGTTCTGGTAATGAATAGGATGAAGATTTATTTTCGTAAATTTATTTTTTGTACAAAAATCCAAATCAATGAGAAGAGTTCTCCCCCCAACAGTAATTGAATGACGAGGAGCCGTATGAGATGCGAATCTCACGTACGGTTTTGTATAGCGACGTTATAGCTGTCGACTATCTCACAACTACACCGAAAAAACCCAACTCTGCCCTACGTAAAGTCGCCAGGGTTCGATTAACCTCCAAATTTGAGGCGGTAGATGATGCGTCCCTTGGTAAGATCATAGGGACTCAGTTCAGCTCTTACCCTATCTCCTGGTAGTATTCTTATATAACTGCGTCGCATCCTGCAACCACTTTGTGTGAAAATCGCATATGAAGAGAGGCCCAAAATTATAGGTCATGGATTCTCAAAGTGCTTATGCCTAAGATGTAGCTTGGCTTTCCGTGAATGCAATGACATATAGCAATCATAAAATGGATGCACGGTTGGAGAGAAAACTCACCTCAAAGATCATGGAGAGCTCTTTGCGAGGAGACCAAAATCGTGCAAGCTTGGCGTTCTAACGCAATGGTGTAGTCGCCTTTGCAATGTAGCTTTAGTAGCACATCTAAGGAAGAGAAGAATCTGTCACTCACTCTGAACACACAACACACAATCACGATACACTTTGTAGAGCTCAAAAAGATGATTGATTCAAGAGTTGTCTTAGGTTTACAAAAATTTTCTTTTAAACCTCAGCCTTGGAGGTTCTAACTCATCAAAATTAACTTCTACTTTCTACCATGGGTTTTATTGATCCGCATATTCAATTGGTTACAATCTAGAAACTCAATGGAGTCCCAAAAAATAATTACATTATATATTCGTCAAATTATATGATACAAAAATAGGCTTTCTTGTGTTCAGTTGTTAACACTCCCCCCCTCCGCGTCAATGTCGTCCTCGGCATGAGCTTTCCATGTGTTGGGGATTTGTTTTTTTGAGTTGGTGGAAATCTTCTTCAGCTTTTGTCAATGGAAGCCTAGTGGCTTTAGTAGCTTTAGGTATGACTCATATCTCATGTTGCCCATGTTGATTGTAGGGCCAAAGATCCTGCTGTCATAAGTGAAGAAGCCGATGTAGAAGGCTTCCTTGAATGCTTGCATATGGAAGATTGGTAGGAACATCAATCTTTGATAGAATAAGTGGAGCACCTCCGAGGATGGCTTCTTTGACAAATCATAAATCATCTTGGTGACAATGTCGCTCGTTGATAGTAATGTTGAGTCTGTGGCTTTGGACGACGCGAACTCCTTGATGCAGGCTAGCATTGTTTTACATATCTTTCTAAGCATCACACAGCTCAAGTCAAGAGAGCCAGTGAAAAGCTTAATGGCACCGGTGAGGGTTTTCATCACATAAGTTCTCTTTATTGTCTCTCCCTCCTTGGATGGTGGAAGATTAGGATAATTCAGCCAATTTGAATGCCTTTGCAACAACATTGCATGATCTTTCCAGGACCTCATTTGTGGCACTGGGTAGAAGGAGACATCATCCCTTACTGACTTTGACGCGTCAACCAGACATACAAGGTATGTTGGATATTTGGAAATCCACCCTTATTTACATTTAGGATGTGAGTCCACTATACATTTTGAGGCCTTGTGATCTTTGATATCACCATCAAAAAGTGGTGTGGATCCTCCGTTTGGATGCGCTTTTTCATGGTCATTACTTCATACTGAGTAGAGGATAAGGAAGGGATGGTTGCATCCTTTCTATTGTGGTCACATTTGTGTCAATATTTTGGACACCCATGGAGTGTAGCATCCTCTGTTCCCACTCTATGGCAGCTTCTGAGCTCTCTTTGATTAAGTTTCTCTATTAGAGTACAAAGATGAGCCTCCTCTTCTGCTTTTAACACTTGCCCTTCTTCTTGGATTTGTGGAGGTATCTTCACCAGTCATGGTTCTTTGGAACTATTAGGGAGTTCTAGAGGCTCATATTGGGTGTTGTCTCTAAGGTCACTTGGTCTTGGATTTGTAGTTTGGCCCCGTGCCCTTTCCACTTCTTGCCTCAAATCTATCATTTGATGTTGGGCTAGCTCATCTCTTTTCATGACCTCTTCTGCTTAATTGACCAATAGGTCCTATAGCATTTCCAAATTCTTTTTCAGCTCGGTGTTTTCCTTTTGAAGTTCTTGATGTTGAGCTCTTAACCTATCTTCTACTGCTAGAGACCATTCTACCATATGTACTCTTTGACATTGTTCTAGCTTTAGTTCTTTCTGGAGTGCCATAACCTAGGATTCCTGGGCTTGCATAGCCTGGCTGTCCGCTCCGACACTTGCTCTTGCAGCCCTTGGGGTTGCTCCAAGCCTTTGTATTGTCAGATCTTGGAGCTCTAGTTTGGTTTCTAGCTCAAGTAGCTCATTGCAGGCTGACTCCAACTCTTCTTCTGTTTTCTCCTTTGCCTCTTGTAGGTTGACAACTTCTTTGGATACCTCAGCCATCTGGAGCATGAGTGTGTCCTCTACTTTTGCTTCTTTTTGACTCTTTATTTGAGCCTCTTCCTCTCTTTTTGAATTTTTTGCCCTTTGAATAGCCCTTTGTATCTCTTTCTCTGGGTTGTTGTGCTCCCTTATCATATTCTCCTCTTGTGTTTTAAGCATACTGTTCTCTTTCACCACTGAGAGAGAGAGTGATCTGATCCGAGTATCTATGGGCCTTAGGCACATCTACAATCTTAGGAGACTCTGTCACATTAAGCTCCTCTATCTTAACTTTGTCCTTGCTGTCATTGTCCTATTTTGAGACTTTTTCTTATCTCTTTGTCATGTGCGACAATCTTTCTTTAAGTGTCCTTTCTTATGGAAGTGGTAGCACAAAGAACCTCTCGATTTGCTTCAAGAATTTTGGAGATCCTTACTTTTGGCACGTCTATGAGTGTGACCTCTTTTAACCTTTGCTATTGGCAACATATGCATCACCTTGATTTGTAGGCTCCATGACTTCCTGCATATCTCTTCATTAAGTAGATTGGAAACTACAACATTATAGGCCAACTTTCCCTCAGGCGTAGAATTGCTAACCACTATGCAAAATATGTCCCATAAAGAGGGTAGAGATCACAATAAGAAGATTGATTGCACTTTGTCATCAAATTCTAGTTCCTATGATGTCAATTGGTTGAAAATTACAATGAACACATTCAAGTGCTCAAAAAATATTTCATCTTCTTTCATGCAAAGCTCAAAACGCTTCTTCATCAAGTATACTTTGTTACTTGCACTTTTGCTCTCATATGTATTGCATAGCGTATCCCACAATTATTTAGGAGTAGCTTCACCACTATGGTGAAATACAGAGACTCAACTAATTGTAAGAGAATAGTGGACTTAGATTTTGCATATAACATCTTCCACTGTGCTTCTGTATAGCCATATCTCTCTACAAGCTCAAAGATTGGCTCTAATTGACCTTTTCAGGTGAGCACATCTTGGATAAATAAATTTGTATCGTCGAAATTTCTAATATTGTAAAAGTATTTCTTAGTAAAAGATGCCATGTTTGCAAGACTTGAGTACTACGAAGATGAGGCCAAAAGTTACTGAGAGAAAACCTGGCCGGATTTTGACAGAACCTCCTTTGTAACAAGGGCAAAATCTGATGCCAAAACATTGCTCAAAGACTCAGAAAATGCATAGACAAACTTGAAAAAAAAAATTAGCATAGTCTCCTTTGTTTGGAGAGTGAAAACTCAACCCAAGTGACATTGCATAATATCAATTCAAGAGAGTGAAAATGGGCATAAACTACCAACTATCACTAACAAACGACTGCCATACTTGGCATCAAGAAAAATTTAATATCCAATTAGATATATAACCTATGATGAGGATACCATGATAGGAATTTCCAGCAACATGTATCATTGAAGGTATCTCAACATTCAAGAGTACCCCAGCTCAATAAAACCTCACACAGGACCCTCTAAAAGGCTAAGCAGACACAATGACTAGCCACAGTCTTAGAAAGGCATGTTTTGATCTGAGTCTCAAAAATGGCCATAATGGAGTCAAAAAATGCTAAATAATGGGCTCCAAATGGTGTACAGTGAGCATTATCCACAACTCAATGTACATGAGTATGAAAAAGAGGCGCCAAAAACTATTGCATGTAGTAAAAAAAATCTCGATGGGAATATCTGCTCTTAGAAGAGCTCAATAGCACCATGTGTGCTCAAGGGAATACGCATCTATCAATGCATAGCATCTCAATGTCAAAAATTTTTATGAAGGTATTGTACCTGTGTGTGTCTAAAAACGTGGAGATATAAGTGTATGCACGCTCAAAATCCCCCTTGTAAACATGTGTAACAAAATGGTGTGCTCATATAAGTGCGTGGAGGAAGTTCTTACTTGAGTCAAGGCATTGTTTAGTCCTTGTGTGATTTTACAATTTAGAATATCATCTCCATAGAGCATAATATCATACATTTTAGATATGGGGATTAAAGAAGTGCAAGGTTTGTGTGAAGCACAAAATTTTTCCTTTGCATAACCTTTGGAGAAAGATCTAGCTCTTTTGTTGAGTGTCCTTGGAATATGTGAATGAGGGCTAAACAAGGTATAGAGTGGATGTCAGCTGCTTAAAGCATGGGAAGGGTTGCTTTGTTGGGCCAAATAGGAATGCCAACCACAAGCAGGGGAAGCGTTGCTTTGATGGTCCACCAGTAACTCGAGGGTGTTAGGAAATAAGACGTAGCTAAATAGATAATTGAGTAGATTACTTAATGGAGAGAGACAGATTTATATACATGAGATTAGAGTAGAGAGAGAGAGAGAGAGAGAGAGAGAGAGAGTACACACGATATACGTGGTTCACCCAATGTGGGCTACGTCCACGGAAAAGCAGCCACTCAATGGCTTTAGTAATTCAAAACAAGAAGTAGTTTACAAAGGGATTATACCCTTAATGGAGCTCCCGCCTTGCTTCACTCTCACCACCTCACACTCACCTTGTTGCATCAACTTCACACTATATAATGTGTGTAGAAATGGCCTCCTTTTATAGGCCAAAAGGGTTGCCCTCTCTTATGAGAGACAGCCATGTGTAGCCGCCCTTGTGCGAATAGGTCCAAATCGGACCCTCCAATCCGCCCATGTGTGGCCGCCCTTGAGAAGACAAGTCCGCTTTTGAATTCGGCCACCGGCCACCGGCCATTGACTTCCGACCAACGGCCATCGGCCATTGACTACTGGCCATCGGCCAACCGACCGGTTGTTTTCCGACCACTTTCCAGCCGCCGTCCGGCCATAATATTCCGGTGAAAAAGAATATTCCGGTGAAAAAAAAAAGTCTCGGGGGCCTCCGCCCCCGAGACCTTTAAAGTTGCCCCTGATTCTTGTCCGTGAAAATTTTGGTTTCCGGTGAGTGATTTTCCTTCACGCACGATGGCTTCTCCTCATAATGGGGGCCTTACGAATGTGCGCTTTTACCACAGAAAATTACAAGGGTAAATCAAGCTCCATACTTAACAATCTCCCACTTGGAGACTGATCTCCAAACCAAACCTGTGACTGCTTTCCATTCTGGCTTCTTATCCTTGAATGCCGATTGAAGATGAGAAAAAGCTCAACTTCTCCTTGTTGAACACCTTTGTAAACATGTCTGCAGGATTTTCACTTGTATGCACCTTTCCTAGCTTTAGTTGTCCCTCTTCCAAAAGAGTGCGTATGAAGTGATATCTCACCTCAATGTGCTTTGTCCTTGAATGAAAGGCTGAGTTCTTTGCAAGATGGATAGCGCTTTGGATATCACTGTACAAGACACAATTGTCTTGTTTGAATCCAAGCTCTTCTAAGAATCTGTGAAGCCACAGAATTTCTTTGCTTGCCTCCGTCATTGCCACATACTCTGCTTCCGTGGTAGAAAGTGAAACCACTTTCTACAGCTTTGAAGCCCAGCTTACTGCTGTGCCTCCAACCGTGAACACATAGCCAGTAGTGCTCCTTCGAGTATCTTTGTCACTTGCCATATCTGCATCAGCATATCCTTCTAGAAAAATATCAGTTCCTCCAAAATACAAAGCATTTGTTGTTGTCCCTTATAGATACCTAAGTATCCACTTCACAGCTTTCCAATGCTCTTTACCTGGGTTGTCCATGAACCTACTCACAACTCCCACTGCATGTGCAATGTCTGGCCTTGTCCAGACCATAGCATACATTAGAGAACCTACCGCTGCAACATATGGAACTTTAGACATATAGGCTATCTCCTCTTGTGTCTTTGGACACATATCCTTCGTTAGTTTAAAATGACCAGCCAAAGGTGTAGAAACTGGTTTTGCATTTTGCATTGCAAACCTTTCTAGTACCTTCTTGATGTAATCTTCTTGAGATAGCTTTATTGTCTTCTTCGTCCTGTCCCTTGATATTTTCATACCAAGTATCCTCTTTGCAGCACCTAAATCTTTCATTGAAAAAGATTTGGACAGCTCCTCTTTTAGGTCTTTGATGTCCTGCATGTTAGCTCTTGCAATCAACATGTCATCAACATACAACATTAGGATGATGAATTTCCCATCTCCCAAATTCTCCGTGTAGACGCAGTGATCCGAGTTGCATCTTGTGAATCCATGATCCAACATCCATCGATCAAACTTCAAGTACCATTGTCTTGATGCTTGCTTTAAACCATACAAGCTCTTCTTTAATCTGCAAACCATTTTCTCCTTACCTTTTACTTCATACCCCTTTGGTTGAAGCATGTAGATTTCCTCCTCTAAGTCACCATGAGGGAATGCCGTATTTACATCCATTTTCTCGAGATTTAGATCATGAGCAGCCACAAGGCTTAAGACAAGCCTAATTGAGTTCATTTTTACAACAGGAGAAAATATTTCATTGAAGTCGATACCTTTCTTTTGAGAAAAACCTTTTACCACAAGCCTAGACTTGTACCTTTTCTTCCCACCTTCTTCTTCCTTTAGCTTGTACACCCATTTGTTTTGAAGTGCCCGCTTACCTTTAGGCAACTCAACCAACTCCCATGTTTGGTTGCGATGTAGTGAGTCCATCTCCACTTGCATGCTCTTCGTCCATTCTTCTTTGGATTCATGTTGCATAGCTTCTTCATATGATTCCGGCTCTCCAGAATCTGAGATCAAGAGATGGTTGAAGGAAGGAACAAACCTTTCTGGAGGTCTACTTGCTCTTGTAGATCTTCGGGGAATAGGTTGAGGCTCCTCATTTGGTTGACGTTGTTGCACATTGTTACCGTTTGCAGTCCTTGAGTCTTCACCATCCTCAAGCTCCATGTACTCATCACCTGTTTCTTTTGTTTGTTTTCTTTCCAAGTAATCTTTGTACATATTTTGTTCGTTAAAAATTACATCCCTACTCAAGATTTTACCATCTTCAGGATTCCATAGGCGATACCCAAAGTCTCCTTCTCCATAGCCAATGAAGAAACACTTTTTGGACTTTGCATCTAACTTTGATCTTAGGCTTCTATCTATGTGCATGAAAGCCTCACACCCAAACACTTTGAGAAATGCATAATTCACCGGTTTACCTGTCCATGCCTCTTCTGGAACTCCCCCATCCAATGCCGTTGAGGGTGACCGATTGATTAAGTACACAGACGTACTTACAGCTTCCGCCCAAAGCTCAAGCGGTAGGCCTGCATGTAGCCGCATGCTTCGTGCTCGTTCCATGATTGTCCTGTTCATCCTTTCCAAAATCCCATTTTGTTGAGGTGTCCTTGGGGTTGTCCTTTGCCTCTGAATGCCATTTCTAGCACAAAAGCTTTCAAAAGCTTGGCTGCAATATTCGCCTCCATTGTCGGATCTGAGGCATTTAACCTTGGTACCTGTTTCATTCTCCACAAAGGCTTTCCACCTTGAAATATGGAAAATACATCGAATTTATTCTTCATGACATAAACCCTTGTTTTTCTAGTCGCATCGTCTATGAATGTTACATAGTACAATGAGCCACCAAGTGATGGTGTACTTGCAGGATCCCAAACATCAGAATGAACCAACTCAAGTTTTCTTATTTTTTCTTTCATTTCCTGATTTTTGAAATTTTACCCTCTTTTGTTTACCATAAACACAATCTTCACAGAACTCTAAGTCCACTTCTTTCAAACCTGGTAGAAGCTTCTTTGTTTGAAGGATTTGCATTCCTTTGGCACTCATATGCCCAAGTCGGTAGTGCCACACCGCACTGTCAACTTCTGTAGTTTCTGCACAAGCTGAAGGTTGCGTGCTAACAGTACACAAGTAAAGTGTACCGACTTTTTCACCCTTGGCAACCACCAAAGATCCCTTTGAGATCTTCCACCGTTTGTTTCCGAATGCAATGTTGTGACCTTCATCGTCCAATTGTCCTGTAGAGATCAAATTTTTGAGAAGAGAAGGAACATGCCTAACATCTTTAAGCTTCCATTCATTTCCGTTAGCAGTTTTGACAGAAACTGTACCTTTGCCGACAATCTCACAAGCTTCATCATCTCCCAAGTATACATACCCAAAATTACCTTTGGTGTAGTCTTGGAAATGTTGCTTGTGTGGTGTCGCATGGAATGAAGCCGCGGAATCTACTATCTAGGAATTAGACACATTGTATAATGAGAGAATTAGAGCATCTTGCTCTACTTTACCTGCCACATTGGCCTCCGATGTTGGCTTGTTGTCTTGAGACTCTGTCTCCTTCTTCTTCTTGGACCAGCAATCCTTCTTGACGTGGCCATAATATTCCGGCGAAAAAAAAAAGTCTCGGGGGCCTCCGCCCCCGAGGCCTTTAAAGTTGCCCCTGATTCTTGTCCGTGAAAATTTTGGTTTCCGGTGAGTGATTTTCCTTCACGCATGATGGCTTCTCCTCATAATGGGGGCCTTACAAATGTGCGCTTTTACCACAAAAAATTACAAGGGTAAATCAGGCTCCATACTTAACAGAGGGGACTCAATTCCAAAAGCCAAAAGGGGTGCCAATGTGTGGACCTCCCTAAAGACCTACCACTGCATTGATAATGGCACCTCACACTCCACGATTAGTATGTACCACCTAACCAGCCTGCAAAATTTGGTTTCTTGTTAATGAAGCCAAACTCTCTAGGTTTTAACCTCGTTGTCGTAGTGATCCCTAGACTATGAAGCTCATTCAAGCTCCAAAGTGAGCATGCATGGGATTATTAGGGAGCTACGAGCATTCGCTACACACACACACACACACACACACACACATTTTTGTAGATAATGATGCCATAGTGGGCTCAAAAAATTGAGACATAAAATGAATGCAATGCTCTCTCACACACACAATACAATCAATCCAATCTTATGCATAACCTAAATGCAATGCAAGAAAGTATGAGTTACGACAAATTCAAGCAATAGAGAGAGAGTTAATCTCAAATGGTCTAGATTAGACTTGTCTTTGATGCAAATGCAAGCTTGCTAGGATCTAGTTCTAGATTAAAAACAATATATCTTTAAGCTCTGATACCACATGTAGAGGAGATAGATTAAGCGGGATAGATTAGGCTTGCAGTCATGATATAGGGAGAGCATCGTGTGCATGCACAAGAAACACAACTAGGAGACTCAATGCACAAAGAGAATAAGCACAAATTGGATTGATTATTGAACTAGAGAGAAAATACATAGTGAGCCATTAATAGGCTTCTTGGGGGAGCTTCGGTTGACATCATAGATGATGGAGCGATTGGAGACCATCCCAAGTCTTCTCTTGGTTGTTCATGATTCTCCATGGGTGGGTGGGTGTGGTTGTGTGTATTATGTGAAGCCAATGCAAGCATCAACTAAAAGTGGTAGGCAAGTCTAGTAGGAAGATACACTAAATCTAAAGAAAGTGAGATAAGAACAAAGCTCCATGGTGTGGGCTTCAACACAAAACCTAACAGTAATCAAACTCATGTTCTCTGCACATTGGTTTTCCCTTATGTTCAAACTTTCTTTCCTTGTGCACGTGTTTGCTATAATGGTTGTCAGTATTAGCATCCCATCTGTCATTATGTTGATCATCCGTTTTGGCTACAATATCCGATTTTATTCCTTTGATGTGCTTTTTGATGTGATGTTGCTTTTTTGCTTCTCTTGCTACCATGACTAGCATCGGTCTGAAATTTTGCTATGCCCTTCAGGTCCAACTTTTGAAATTGTTGTTTCTAAACACCCTTAAATACTTCTAAGTAATATGGTTAGTCAACTCTCGCTATAGTCCACGCTATGTCAATACGAGACACATAAGTGATAGAGCCTTCCATGAGATGTACAACTAGAAACGAACACATCACTCACTCATTTATAATTAACAGAAAGATTGGGCACAAGATGTAGACTTGGGCCATACAAGGGTTAAGCACTCACATATGTATTACAATGGTGCTCAAGCACTGGTACATTTGTGATACTTTGTTTCAACCAAACTAGCAAATAATAAATACAATCCACTATATAGCACAAAATAGCATACATTGTACAATATTATGTGTTGTATATATGTATGTATGTATGTGCGCGCACGTGCGTGCACACACATACACACACACAAGTTTATTACAAATTATAGTCCTCAAGATTAGAAAGTGTAGATCCATATGTTAGGAAAATTTCACCTTATCATAAGAAAAAATCCTATTTAAGAAAGTGGAGTTCCTAAGCTTAGAGAGTGTAGTTCCTTAATTATACTTCCATGTTTGAAAGTGTATAGATAAAATTCCATCGATAAGAAAAATTAATTGTTTGCTTCCATGCCTTTGAAAGTGAAAATGCATACTATAGGCTAAATTTCAAGTTGTATATCCACATCATAAATGATAGTGTATCTATATATATATATATATTTATTTATTTAAATGACAACTCAAAAGGTGCTACATGGCATGAACACATACATGTGTGTGTGTGTGTGTGTGTGTGTGTGTGTGTGTGTGTGTGTGTGTGTGTGTGTGTGTAGATATATAGATGTATATATGTGTATATATATAATAGTTAATTAGAAATTGTAGTTCTTAACGTTAGAAAGTGTAGTTACTAATGTTTGAAAGTGGAGTTCCTAGCGTAGAAACTGTAATTCCTTATCACTTTGATGTTTGATAGTGTAGATCCATATGTGTGGAATTCCAAATTGGAAAGTGTATATCCATATGGTAGGATAAATTCCACATCATGAGGGATAAAGTCTCTCTCTCTCTCTCTCTCTCTCTCTCTCTCTCTCTCTCTCTCTCTCTCTCTCTCTCTCACACACACACACACACACACACACTCTTGCAATGGAGAATGGCACCCTAAGGGTTCTTGTGGTGGAGAATGAGAATCTCAAGAGGACACTTGATATGCGAACAAAAACTTGGGAGCATGATACACAAAGGATTAATAGGTTGGAGGATTACAATGTACAATCATTGATGTGGTCAAAGAATCTCAAGGAACAAAGAGGGCAAGGAGGGGTAGCATGTATGGTTAAGAAAGGATTAGAAGATTTTGTATCAATTGTGATTCATGAAAGATGACAAATACAAACATTATGTATGTCTAAAAATTATGACACCAAAAAGAGCACCCATTTTTGTAGCCTTGATACATTCTTCATCATGATTCCCCCTTTTATGATTGCATGTATAGAGATTAGCTATTTTCTAATTTAAAGGAGGATATTGCTTATTTTAAAGACAAAGGTGATGTTATTGTATTTGGGGATATGAATGGTCACACAAAAACATTACAACATGATACTCAACAATTTGATATGCCATACATGTCAAGGGAGTTGGAGGAAGTTCACTATTATGATCGTACTTGAATTGATGAGAAAAAACCGGATCACTATGGAAAGTTACTTTTACACATGTGTAATAGCACAATTATTCTCATTGCCAATGGCGTATCTTTGTGGAGTGGAACCAATGGATTTACATGTAGAGAACATAATGGGGATAGCTTGATTGACTATATGCTACTCTTCGAAACCATCATGTATCACATAAATAATTTTAGTCTTGGCCAATGGACCCTAGAATCAGATCATCGGACCTTACGTATTGACCTTGTATGTGGAGAAGCAACTAAGCATGATAATCTCAGTCAAAGGGAAGAGAAGTTATCACTATGTATGGATTTCAAACGGGCACCTGTGTACATTGAAATCTGTGTACATTGAAATCGTTGAGCAAAAGTTATGGATGACAAAGCTTCAATATGACACACCATTGGAAATTAAATGGAAATCTTTTAAGAAAGTTATTTGTTCTTGTTCCATGGTATCAACAAAGATAGATCATGCAAAAAGTGGTTTGATAAAGAATGCCAAGATGCTCGAAAGTCCTTAATAAAGATTGATGCAACTATGGACAAAGAAAACTATCAAATTTATTTTTATACATACAAAGCATTGATTCAAAAGAAGAGAAGAAGATGGGAAGTAAAGCAACAATTGTTTCAAGTCCAAGAAAAGGCACATGCATGTGGAAGAGTTTGGAGAAACTTGAGGGGCAAGTAGGTTGAGAGTTTTGATAACTTGAGTCTTATGGATATGTACACACATTGTAGGCAACTATATAAGCAGCCAAATTTTGGAAAAATACCATTTTATGGTTCACTTCCATGTATGCCCTCTTTTTATACTATTGAGGATACATGCCATTGGCTCAAAAAGTTGGCCACTCACAAAGTGGGAGATCTTCAAGGTATCAATCTTAGGGTATCAATGTGGAAATGATTAAATGTATAGGAGATTTTACACGTGAGTGGATGTGTGATATGTTCAATCTTGCACTTCAACATGGTATGCCTTATGAGTGGAGTACTAATTGGGTCAAATGATCATCTTGTCACTCTTCGTGTTCTCATGGAGGAAAGTTGATTGAAAGGCAAGCAATTGTATTTTTTCTTTGTGGACTTTAAGAAAGCCTTTGATATGATTCCACATAAAAATTTGTGGAGAAGGATGGAAGAACTCCAAGTGCCAAGTGATTTTATGCTTGCGGTTTCTCAAATTTAGGAGAAGGTGATGTGTGAATTGTACATGGGAAGATGAATTTCAAAAAAAATTGCAAGCACTATTGGGGTTAAACAAGGATGTCCATTGTCACGAACTCTCTTTGGTCCATGCATCAATCAATTGGAACAAATGGTACTTGACTTTATACAAGAAGAAGGTATTGAAGATGTCACTATTTGCAATGCGGTAATCATGCTTTTGCTGTATTCGGATGATGTAGTGCTTCTAGCACACACTTTAGAGGATGCACAAAAGCTTATGGTTGTCCTGGAGAACTTTTGCTTGCATAGTGGACTGATTGTGAATGAATCCAAGAAAAAATTATGCTTGTGAAAACCAATCATAAGGAGAAGTCATGCATTGTGTACAACAATGAGACACTTGAAGTTGTTGAGAGCTTTAAGTAACTTGGCCTTGAGATTTTGGCCAATCACAAGTGGCATGAATGTGCTATGCGTTGTTTAGAAGTTGGAAAAAGAGCAAATTATGCATTTGAGAACATGTGTAATGCGGGAAACATCAAGTGTTGGGTTCTCAAGAAGTACCTTTTTGATGCATTGGTGACACCGATTCTTCTTTATGGAGTTCAAGTGTGGGGCGGGAGCATGTCAAAGTCTACTTGGAAAGAATTTGAGAATGTCCAAGTGTTTTCTTACAAACTTTCTCTAAGTTAATTATGCTATAATTACATTCTAATTATGCTCTAGTTACATTCTAAGCAGTTTAACCTCTCTCTAAAGCCCAAAATAGAAAACCCTAATTATTCTCTAAATACATTCTAAACAATTTAACCTCTCTCTAAATCCCACAACAAAAAATAGACAACTCTAATTATGTTCTAATTAGGTCCTAATCAATTTTATTTCTCTCTAAACCTCAAAACAAAAAAATAGAAAACTCTAAAACAAAAACAAAAAAGAGAAAAAAAATCTTTGTGTCTATGGATTAGATGTAATGGGTAGAGAGCGACAAGGTAGGAGTACGACTAGAAGATGTTGTTGTAGGACGTTGGGTAGAGGGTGATGTTGTAAGAGGATGAATACGGGGTGTGATAATAGTGTGGGAAAGGAAGGACAAGTACACGATGAGATGATAGAGTGTTGAAAGGAGAATAAAAGAGTGGGAAAGGGGGAGAAGTAATACCTTACTTAATATATCTAAAATAAAAAAATTTATACTAAAAATTTTTATATTAAAAAAATTTATTAAAATTTCATATCTATCGTGAACACACACTAATGTAGATGGTCTATTGTACTTTTGGTTAAACCTTGAGACACTCATGTTTATTGACCCGACACTTATTGCATTTCATTCATAAGTTTGGACATCCTTAAACAAACTAGGAAAATGAAATTGTATTTAATTAGTGTATAGGTCTTCTAAATCTTGGGATGACTTGCACTTGGACTATACTTAAGAATGTGTGTGCTCAAAAGTCACCAATAGTTGGTTCAGACACTCTACACTTGTAGAGTAAGTACCCGGCAACAACAGAGTAGCTAGCATATGTCTCCTTCTAATGAAAATTATCACCCCCATTTGAAGTTGTAGCTATCAAAGGTGATGAAGGGTCTGTGTCAGAACTCTCTAGATCCAAACTATAATGAAGGCTTGGTTAGTCTCTTTGAACTAACTCTCACTTTTCTACTCATCGCACCTACAGCTTGTCTCTCCGGCCTAGCACTTCCGGCCTAGCACTTCCGGCCTAGCACTTCGTGCTGACGAGGGAGGAGCTCGTGTTTGTGACGTGGTGCAGTTGCATACATCACACCAGACGTTTATAAAAGGTGGATCATGCTCACATGAACCATATAGTGACTCCAAGAACTTGTTCTTGAAGACTATGAAGCATAACTCATTAATTTGTACCGTGCAACTGAGTGCATTTGCTATTATGTTATATTTACTCCTCTAGTAACGTATCTGATGGTTGAATTCCCTTAGGATCTCAACCCACCAAACCTTTCTTCCCTTCAATTCATGCTAACTTGAAAGAATTTTTGGAATTTTTTGGTCTCCACGCCTCAATAGTGGCACCATATAAATAGTGTCTCCACTTTCTAAGTGCATGAACTATCGCTAGTGACTCTTGCTCATATGCTAAGTAGCTACGCCGGGCATAATCTAATGTTTTACCCTCAAACGTAATTGGGAAACCCCTTTGTATAAGTATAGTTCCAATAGCCTCATTATTTGCATTTGTCTCCAAGACAAACAGCTCATTCAAATCCACTATAGTCAATATAGGTGCGACTGCTATAGCCACCTTAAGCTTTTCAAAGCTTTTCAATTGGGCTTCCCCCAATTTATACTCTTACTTTTTTTATTTAGGAAAATTACTATGAATTTTCTTAAGAATGGAGCTATTCATTAGCGTATTAAATGCCACTGGTGAATTGGTTAGCCCAAATGGCATAATCAAGAACTCAAAATGCCCAAAATGGGTCCTAAATGTTGTCTTTGCAACATTTTCTAGCCTAATTCTAACCTGATGATAACGAGACCTCATGTCTACCTTTGAAAAATACTTTGACCCAAAGATTTGATCAAACAACTCATCCATATGTGACATGAGGTACTTGTTCTTACTCGTTATCTGATTAAGAGGCCTATAATCTATGCACATCTGCATAGATCCATCCTTCTTCTTTACTAGAAGAATAGATTAAGCCTTTGTTCAAGCATTTTGCCAACTATTTTTCCACCTCTTGTGCTTCAGAGTGGCTTAATCTATAAGCAAGTTTTCTTATAGTTTTTGCACTTGGCACAACATCGATGTCATGGTCTACTTTTTGAGATGATGGCAAGCCATCCAGTTATTTACCAAGAAATACATCCTGAAACTTCTCTAATAAATTCATTAAAGCATCTGTACTTTTTTTTAAGGGTCTCTTTTACCTTGGATTTGTTTGTTTTAGAATCGCATGCATGCCAAACAAGGTTCTCAAATATTGGGTCTCGTCCAAGGTCATCTTTTTTTGTGTGCTTGTCTATACAAACATTACTTATAATTACAACTATAGAAATACTTTTAATATTTCATTTAAACCATCAAAATTTAATAGAGGGTAACAAGCAAATACCTCTGCTATCTGGTCTCTATGGGCTGCTCTGTGTAGCTCCATGGAAAAATAAGAGGGGACACTACAGTCACCCTGTAGGGTAATGACCCTACCACCATGCATAAATTGTAGCATGTTATGCAAATAACTCCTCACTAAACTAGGGCCTAGGTTATATAGCCACTCCCTGCCTAGGTTCACATTCTACTCTAGTTAAATTCATGACCTGAAAGTCAAGTGAATCGGAACTCCCAAGACTACGATATTCCATACTATCTTATCATACCTGTTGGCCAAGCCAATAATGTGCTCATGATAACTCACGGTCTTGGTCAACCTTAACTTATTAACCAATGAGTAGTTTAAGAAATTATGGCTAGCTCCATCATGTATGAAACACAATGCCTCTATGAACACCTATGGTGCTATACATGCACACCATGTCTTGAGGACCTACGCTAGGCTTCCACATAGCCGGTGTCACTGGACAAGCATGGTTACCTATGCTAGGCTTCCACACAGCCTATGTCAACAGTGAACAAGCATGGTGCCCATCATAGTGGTATACCACCACCTCCCTGAACTCTTTGGAACTGAGAGGAAGCCTCTGCAGATTGTGTTAATGTCTAGAGGATTTACTATCTCTCTTGGGCTCACTGCACCAATGCTAGCTTTGATCTTTGGTGGGCATTTGACTTTGGTGTGCCCCACCTCATTGCCGCTAAAGCATCAATTTTTATTTTGCACTTTAATGTGGATCTCTTTTTTTGGATTTTAGACTCTCTCTCTCTATTTTTTTTTCTAATGTGGTCACGATTTTTTAGTCCAATGACCACCCTGACAAGCCTAGTCCGTACTCTCCTCTTGCCTCTCACTACAAAATCCCTTTCTTTGCAACCTTGACCCTTTTCTTTTTCTATCCCTAGCCCTACTTGCCCGATCTTGCGCACCACGATGCTTGATATCATCATAGATTTGTGCATATTTAATTGGCTCAGGTAAGTCTTCAGACTTAAGAGGCTCCATGTACTCAAGATAATCATTTGTGTTTCATAAAAACTAATATTCAACTTTCCCAACTGATATTCTCACGTTAAACTGATCATTTAATATGGGAAGATAAAAGGGAACAAGAGTTAGAATATTAAATATGTGATGCTAGACCTGTCTTAGCATTAGGGGACCAAGAGGAGAGATATTATCTCTCATTAGGGGTCCAAAAGGAGATAGTATACCAAAGAGCAATGTGCACCTAACGAAGATTTGAAAGACCTTAGGTTAAGCTTCATTAAAACCTCCAAAGGTTAGTGTTAAAAACCTTAGGCCTAGGACCATTAGGTGGGAACTATGCCCAACTTTGAGGTGCTTCACAAAAGTCAACAAAGTTCCTACAAAGGAGGGGGCGAGCTCTTTTGGTAGGGGGATGAGAGAGAACACGCACACACACCTTGTCTAGACTCACCCAAGACAAAGAGACATAAAGGACACATGTCAGACCCCCAACTATGTTGCCCATAATTAAGCTTGAATCCTATTGGATGGCCTATAGGAAGGACCAATGAGAATTAAGCTTGAGTAAATCAAGCTTAAACAATTTAGAAAAGCTTATTAAAAGAACCAATAACAATTAAGAACCCCTAAATTCCTATTGGACAATCTACCAAGGGGTCCAATAAGAATTAAGAAACCCATAAGCAATCTTAATTTTCTATTGGCAAGTCGACCTAGAAGACCAATAAGAATTTAGCTTCATTTAAATAATGATCTAATCTCTCTCCCAAAGAGGAAAAGAAGGACACTTGTCAAAATGCTACACCCCTTGCTTGTTATGTTGCAAACCATTGATTGGCTAGGCCCTAGCATGGACCAATGGGGAGCAAGCTAGAGTTAGGAGAGAGAGAGAGGGGTGGAATAAGCTCACATTTTGACACACACACTCACACTCTCTCATGTGTTGAGCAAGAAACCCATCTCCTTCTCCAAGCTTGAGAAGTAGAGAGCCTACACCAACATCTCTTGGCTATGGAATGCAAATCCAAGCAAGATTCAAGCTTCAATGGCATGCTCATCTCCTCTACCATCTTCATTACTAATGCTAAGCTAAGCTCTAAGGGTAATCTATGGTAAGGAGAATACTTCTTTCTCATATGCTACATCTTCCTCTTCACTTCACTCACCCCCTGCCATCTCTCTCCACCTTTGAATGTGTTTGAGATCTTGGGATTGAGGCCAGGGACAAGTTCTTGTTTGTTGCAAGCAAGTTAATTGTTGTTCTGAGCATAATATTGGTGCATGAAGCTTTCCATCTTCATGGCATCAAGAAGTTCTTAAGGAACACAAAGATTGTATTGTACCAAGTCTCTCTTTATGGGAGAACATATAATACAAAAGCCTTTTGGAGTGGGGACCGTCGGCTCCAAGTAAATCCGGTTTTTATCTGTTATCAATTTCTCTATCTCTCTCTCTTTTACAAGTATTCTTATGCCAAGCTAACTAGGTGTAATAGTTGTGTTGCTATCTTCAACCAAGCACTTTCTCTATCATCATTAGGGATTCTTTTTATGAAATGCTCACTACTATCACTTTAATTCCGCTACAATCAATGTTATTAATTCCGTTACATTGGTATTAGAGCTATCGGTTTCTCTTTTCTTGCTTAAGAGGAGAGGTCCTTAAGCTTATTACAAAAGGTTTTGAAGTTTCCAAAGAACAAGTTAGCATACACACAAATTCTATTAGCATGGCTGACAATAATAAAGAGAGTAGAATGAATATTGATGACTTTGATTTTTCACATGAAGGTGCTACTAATGATGCCTCTATGCTTGTGAATTATCTTGTCACTAGGCTACAACAAGCTATGGGAAACCCCGCTCTACAAGGTGAAGTTGTCCAACAATTTCACACCCATGGGATTCTCCAAACTTCCCAAGAAGAAGAGAGAGACTTCCAAAAGAAGACTCTCCGGTGAGAGAAGAGGAGGAACCATACAAAAGAGAAAGAAGTGAGTCTCCAAACCCTTCAAAAGATGTGGCTCCACAAAGACGACGGTCATGAAGATCTCCAGCTCCTTCCAAGAGGAAAATATCGCCGCATAGTCCTTCTCCTCGTAATCCCAAGAAGGAAGAGAGGAATCAAAAGAAGAAAAATGATAGAAAGAGGTCGCCCTCTTCATCACCTTCTTACTTGGAGAGAAAGAGGTCACCCTCTTCTTTAGCTTCATCACCTTCCTCTTCTTCTGATGAAAGTAGATTCTTATCCCCCAAAGAGCCTAAAAGGAGAGAGCATCAAAAGTTTTATGTTGCTTGGGAAAGGTCCAACAAGCTCAAGAAATTCAAACAGGGAGGAAAGAACATCTCTTTTCTCACCTATGATGGCACCTTTGGTGCTATGGACAAAGTCTTGGCCTTTATCCAGCAATTTGATGCAGCCTTTGGAGATGAGGGCTTCACGAAGTCCTCTAAACTACGACATGTAGCTATACATTTTCAAAAGTCCGCCAGACAATGGTGGGCTTGTCTATGAGCTACGGACAACTTCATATCAATGGAGTTGGCCACCAAATCAGGCATACAAGCCCATGAGATGGGAAACACTGTCAAGGTCGATGGGGATTTCAAGGGGAAAGATGCCTCCATCACTCCCTTGATTGAAAAATTGAGGCTTCATGTCCAAATCTACATCAACAAAGAGGACTTATTCATCTCCCCTCTCAAGCACGAGGATGTCATCTTATGGGCACCATGGTTTACTCACATGGTTGCCAATATGAAGTTCCTTGAAAGGAGAATATATTTCAAGTATAGGAAAAAAGACATGTACATAGATACTAATGAGTCGGGTAACACTATATCCCTTGTAAATATGTCTGCTTTTGATAAGTCAATAAAAAGCTCAATTTTTGTGAACATGATTTTTGTTAAGGAATCTGTAAATGATCCTAATGCTTTACTAAATAAAAATGGTGGGAATAAAGAGAAATTAGAGTTGTCTCATTTTCTAAATGAATTCCAAGATGTTTTTTTTATTAATGATATCTTTGGAGAGTTACCTCCAAAATGAGAGGAGGATGATCAGGCAATAGAGCTTCTACCTAGAAGCTCACTACCTAATAAGCCTCTTCATCGAGTTTCACAAGCTCAACAATAGATCATGAGGCAAGTGCATGAAATGGTAGAAAAAGGGATGGTGATACCTAGTTCCTCTCCATTTTGTTCATCGGTCCTTTTAGTACAAAAGAAAGACGACATGTATTGCATGTGTGTTGCTTATAAAGCACTAAACAGGATCACTATCAAGAATAGATTTCTCGATGTCGTGCTATGGAATCTCCATGGTAGGAACGAATGCTAGGAGATTTACTTTGTGACTTTTTATATACATAAGTACTTCCCATAATGTAAATATATATGTAAGTATAAGCTTTCTATCTCATCCTAGTATTTATGTCACGGGTAGTATATTCTTACTTTATTGTTAAAAGGTATTGTGGGAAAAAGCATCAACTACTGCATCTCTTTAACTTGGGGAAAAAAGAATTGGTTCTTTTTTTCTACTACCCCATGTCAACCCACACTTTATCTAGATTCTATATCTAGTGTGATTTTCAATATATATTTATTCTATGTATTTTATATATTCTTTTCATATTCTTTTTTTTATAGCTACTAGGAAGGCATCAAATCCTAGTAGGACACTACCTTGCATAATTTTCAAAGATGCACTTATTTTAACGCATTATTGACAGGATGCTTACAAAAATTTGTCAAGGATCAATGCCATGCTTTCATGTTTCATGAGGTGTCCATTGGAATCAAATGGAAGTCTAGGCTAAGGGGACCACAAGTAGACTTTTGTTGCCAAAAAGATACCCTATTTTGATATTTTTTACACCTGGTTCTAATCCGAATTGGAAAAAGTATATAAAATGGGGGTCGTAGCATATGAGGTTAATTTTTTGCCTCTATTTTTATTTTTCTATTTTGAACCATGGTTGAGGAGATGTGATCAATATGGTGGTCCCCAGTCTGCCCTCATCATGCAGGGACAGACCATTTCAAACTTTGCCACCTCCTGTTCACACTGGCTCCTCCCTTTCTTGTGTAACGCTTGGGGGTTACCTTCACCTATAAAAGGTGGCCTCGTCTTTCTCAAAAACCATTCATTAGAGAGTGAGAGGATTAATGCTTAATTGTACTTGGCCATCAACATAAACCTACTTCCTCCACTTGGTCCTTGAGAGAGGCTAGCCAATCTTGTAAAAGCATTCATTGTAAGATGAACTCTAATCAAATGAGGGCTTGAATTTGGTGCATCAATCAAGGCTTGAAGACTTTCCTCTTCTTCTCTCTCCATCAAATTTGTGAATCACTCTCGAAGGGTTTGTCAAATAAGGCATTCAAGCAACGATACACCGCCAAAGCAACAAGCAACCTTCTTGAGAAGCCATGTTAACGCACAATGTGAGTGGCCATATCTTTGCACACAAACACTCTCACAAATCTCTCTCATTCTTAGAAGCTCATTCTCTTGACAATCTCTAGATTCTCCTTACTACAGGTACATCTCTCCCCGCAGTATCCTTATTGCCTACATGCAGGAATAGGGCTTGGGAGGGAAACTTCTCTTCTGTTCATCTCTCACTCCATCTATCTTCCTCTCTAACCATATATCTATCACTACATAATCCTCTATCTCTATCTCTCTAACTTCCTCATATCATAGCTACATGCCATAACTAGATCCTTTTCTTTAAGTTTGTAATAGGACTTATTTCTGCAAAGATTTGCCATACCTTTTGATATAGAAAAAGAAAAATTCGATCATTTTAGAGTTTTTCCACAGTGTAGGGTTTTATTTTGATTGTTTCCATAAAGTTTCAAATTTTGATCCGGGACACCTTTTGGGAGGCAGTTTTGAGGGTGGTAGAGTCGGAATTTGGAAAAAATTCATGTGTGTGGGTTATTTTTAGTGCTAAAGACAAGAAGTGGAGGACAAAATAGCCGCTTTTCGGCCGCCTATTCACAGAAGACAATCTCTATAATCGGGGGACTGTACGATTGATGGCAGCATGTGATTGAGAGTGAGATTGTGATTGCGAGTGTGATTGAGGGTGAGAGTGAGATTGTGCACAAGATCAAGATTGAGAGTGAGAGTGAGATTGTGCACAAGATCAAGATTGAGAGTGAGAGTGAGATAGCTCGGGGGTGGTCGAGTGGTTTGACACGAGCTACGCTCCTATTGTACTCTTCATATTACATCAATATAGATTTTTGACTTCATCTGTCTACTCTGCGTACTATGTGTTTACTCTTTTCTATTCATCAATCTATTCTCTCTCCCATGTCGCGTCACAGAGCTATATTATCTTAAATGAATAACCCACACAATGCGGACTTTCACCCTTTCCATAATGTGCAATTTTTTAATGTTTATGTGTGTTTAAGTTGAATAATTCATTTCCAACAAAGAATTGTATTTCCTTTTGGACTTGTGTGTTTAAGTTGAATAATTCATTTCCAACAAAGAATTGTATTTCTTTTTGGACTTGAAAGACTACAAGAAATTCTTCTCTCTCCACTCCCTATTATTCTTCCATTCCTAGGTTATTCTAACTGCTTTGATGTGCACATATTTATTTTTCTCTAGAGGGTGAGTTTTGATTGATTATGAACCATGAAGACTTATATACACAACTCATCCCAATCGCTAGGTAAAATATATACATCATTGTGAGTACAAAATTATAATTTCAAAGAACAATTTGGGGCTTGTTTGGAAGACAAATATTAGTCGCTATAGATGCATTAGTAGATCCTTTCATCCTACCCTTGATTAGATATGATCAAATCTTGGATGTTTTCATCTTTGTCTTATTTTGAGAGTTCTATGTGTACATGAGTGGGTGAGAGAGAGTCTTCCATGGATGCACTTTAAGTATTCATCACCAAAGGTCCCACTTCATTAAGTGAATCCTTTGCTACTTCCTCGCAAGATCTCAGAGCCAGAGGTTCGGTATCCTCCTGGCAAGCACGTCAAATTCTTGACACAATTTTGGTGAACCTAACGCAAAACTGCCAAGGTGAGAGTTCGTAGGTAACCATGGGTGATCATGTGGAACACCATGGTATGCATTTTGACCCAGCAACAATGCAAATGTTTCAAGCATTTGCAACAACAACATGCCATCAAGAGAAGGGATATTTTAGCAACCAAATCCATACAAGCAGTCGTCGACAAAATGGATCAATTTGACAAAAAATATGTGACCAAGTACTTGTGCGAGTATGTGAAGGATATGGAGCTACAACGTGTGTCGGAAGGTGAGATGATTCAAAGTTTTGAGCTAGTTATTGCTCCAAAAATTAGGGAACATGTGAGGGCAATCAAAGATGGGCATGGGAGAAATTGGGAAGAACTCAAACTAGCTTTAAAGGAGGAATATTTCATGGAGGACTCTGAGAGAGTGACCAAAAGAAAATTCTTAGAATGGGTAGTCAAGACAAAGCAAGGACTGTTAATAACATAGCTACTTAGGAAATTTGAGCGGCGTTATGCGCAGCTCACCAGGACAGAAAAGGCCACACTAGATGCAGAGATGACATATCTTTTTTTACAAGCTGTAAAGAGTTTCAAGAGAATTTGGAACTTCTTCTTGAAGATAAAGATGCGAGCAAGGACTAAAGACTGGCTGGAATGAGGTTGAAGGTGTTGTCTCACTCCTTGCCAAGTGACAATGAAGAAGGGACAAGATGTTCGTAAACACTACAAGTCCTTCAACCTCAACTTCTAACAAAATGGTAAAGCCTACTTTTGTAGCTCCTAAGTTTTGAGCCCATACTAGATGAGCTTGTGAAGGGAATGCGTGACTTGAAGGTAAAGCTTGCAAAGCTTGAAGAAAAAGGTCAACCATAGGGACACTTTCTAGGCAAAGACAATAGCCCAAAGAAGGGTTTGTCCATAGATGTTTTTGGTGTGATAGTACATACCATGTAAGAAGATATTGTAATGGTTTTAGTGATGCTTTGAAAAATGATGTCTTTTTTAAGGATGGTAAAATCCACTTAAGAGAGACATGTCTACCCTTGACAACTAACTTTGGGAAGGGGGGAATGCAAACCTCAGTTGAAGATATGGCAACTAGCCATGCCACCTCTTCAATTGAGGGAGCTACTTATGAGTGAAAATTGAGCATCTTAGTGATGAAGAGGTGAGTGATCACCATGGTAGACTTTGGCCAAATTTCATGAAATTAGCTAAAAAAGAAAATCTTACAAAAGAGATTCTACATGAAGCAGGTGACTGCATACATCTAGAAACAAGGTGGAGTGATCCAGTGGACTCAATGTCTGCGCTTGCCTACATTACAAACTGTCAAAACCATGAAGCCATTATTAAGGAAAAGAGTAGGCATGAAAATTGTGATGAAGGGCCTTCAAAAAGATCTACAAGAAGTGGAGGAAGAAATGATGCTACACCTCCGTGAGCACCACCAACACAAGACACATCTTCACCAAAAGTGACCATGGAGGAGTCAGGAAAGAAGAAGGAGCCAACAAAAGGTAAGCCAAAGGGACCAGCTTACAAACTAAAGTCTGACATTGAGCTTGCTACAAACTTGGAGAAAGTGCTAGAGGAGAGGATTTTGAATAGCAAGGTTGAGTTTACTTTGGGGGAGGTGCTTGGTATAGCCAAGCGTGAATTCCATGAGTAAATTACCGTCATTGTCAAGAGAAAGAGGCAAACACTTGGAGAGGCTATTCGCCCACAAGCTGAAGGCGATAATGTGAAGACACAAGGAGTACAGGTACAAGGTAAAGAAGGCAATGAAGCTATGGTAGACTGCTACTAGTCCTCTTGGAACATGAGACAAGGGAACTTTTGCTGATGATGGGGAAGAAGCTCAAAGCATTCCTAGGAGCAGCTATTCTAGAAGCTGCTAAGGGCGAGCTACTACAGAGACATTTGTCAAGGTAGGTGATCTTGAAGAACCATTTTTTGCCTAAATTGACCATGGTTCTGAAATAAATATAATGTCAAAATGTCTTTACAACAAATGTAAATGGCCAATTGACATAGAACATGGTTGGATGGTCAAAGTGGCAAGCAATTCATCAGGTGAATTGTATGCAGCATGTCCAAGTGTAAAGGTGACAATAGGTGATGTAAAGGTAGAACAAAATTTCTTTATACAGGACACATCTTCATATCATCTTATCCTTGGACAATCCTACATTGTGGGGGATCGAATGGAAACAAAGGTAATGGATGAGGTTTGAGGGTTCAACTTATGCCAGGATAAAAAGCAAAGATGGTAAATGTGCTATCAATTTCTCACAGTTTGTGTAAATCATGAAAGAAATCATGACAGCCTTAGAGAGCATCCTCTACCAAAGGTGAGTAAAGAGTTTCATGATCATAGGGAGTTGATGGGTTTTGGCCAAGTCCCATTGTAAAGCGGCATTGCAGTGGTACAAAAAGAAAAAGGATCTCGCCAGATCCAAAATGGATGGAACTTTTTCTACAAAGTCCTTGGTAACAAGGAATGGATCAGTATGTTTTACAAAACTTGAAGATTTGAGGAGATGTGAGAGAAATATGTACATAACGTACTGATAGCCGTTTTTCGGCTCTCCGTAATTGCCATAGTAAGCTACCTCACCCTACCAAATTCACCCAAACACTATGGCTATCCCTACCATTTCACTGTACATAGGCGTGTGTGAGTTACGGGACTTTTTCCATATCTCCTTAAAAACCCTCAGCTAGCTAGTCACTGGGCTAGTTGAGCCAAAAAAATAAATAAAATCAAAAAAATAATAAATATTATGACCTATTTGTGTGTAAATATTTCATTATATATGTGGCCTAAATATAGGGATTTTTATAATTATTTTGATATTTATTTAAATATTTATACCTAGGTATGTGTTTTATTAAATTTACTTTCTTTCATCCTTTTGCACCATAAGTATATTTTTTTCCAATATGTACATACTCTAACCTTATATTTTTCCTTTATACAAATCACTCCCACATTTTCACCCTCACCCTCGTGAAAACAAAAAATTGATTTCTACTCATTGGTCACTTTTATTATATTATTTACTTGCATACCTTTTCCTCTTTCACCCAAATAATTCAATGATGGACCATATCATATGATTCCAATATCTTTCCATATCCATAACTCCTCCATATTTTTATTATTATTTTTACTCATTATTCTAACACCATGTGCTCATTGAGCTAAAGTCCATGAATAGTCCATACACTAGTCCCACCATGTATATATTTCTTTATTCACCAATAATCCTCCTCCATGCATGGGTCAAGGGCAACTTGGATGCTTTGTATTATAATATGACAAAGGAGGGGCTCACTCTTGGATGCATTGTACAAATTCAACAAAGGAGGGGGCCACTAAAAGACTTTTGCAGGCATAAAAAACAGGCTTTTTGGTGAGAATTTTGGCACCTATCTCCACTCCGAATTTGGAGCGGTGGTCAAAACAGAAAATGTAGCCCACGCTCGGAATAATCACCTCAAATATTTTCATGATTTTTGGAGCTACCAACGGTGAGCTATGATTTTTTGAGTGGACCCCAGTCTGCCCACTTTTCTCACAAGTAGCCCTTAGTCTTCTCTCACCCTTCCACACACCTACTCACTCTTACACATCCCTCCCTCTCCTTCCCTCACTCAAACCTGCAATTTCCATGGCTTCTCCCACCCTCTTCACCATTACCCTTCTCTCTCATCCCTATAGTTCTTTTATGAACCTCTACATACATACACCCTCTCCATGTCTCTCTCTATTGCTTCTATGTTACAATTTCATTTACCTCTCCTAAAAATATCTAAAATTCAGCATCTTAACCATGATAACTTCTGCAAATTGAGGATTTTTCATCAACAAATCCTCTTTTCATCGTGGTGGTCAACCGTGGTGGCGGCGTAAAGAAGCGAAGAAGAAGAAGAAGACCAGCGGTCATTTTTTCCACAATCTACACAAGGGTGAGTTCAAGCTTCTTCAAAGCTTCACCATCACAATGATTCTCTTTTAATTCACCCCTCTTACTTCAACCATCCACCCCATTCTACCCATTGTAAATATATCATTAACTTTCTAGTGATTACTAACACTAACCACTAACATACTAACACAAAATAGTATTGACCTAACCATAAAAGACACCTCACCTCAAGACATGTACAAAGTAACTCTCTCTCTCTCTCTCTCTCTCTCTCTCTCTCTCTCTCTCCCCTTACTTAAAACTCTACTTTCACATTATTCACCATCAATAATGCTCTCTTTTGAGCCCACATCCATGACTCAAGCAGACAAAGAAGGCCCGCAATGTTTTGATATTCAAAAAAATCATAATCCTGATTTGTTAGCTTGTAAATTAGGATTTCTAATAATCTTAATGAGGGGTCTCCAACCTATAAATAGGCCCCTCTCCTTCTTGTAAAACAACCTCCAACATCTCACATAGCACCCCAACACTCTATGCGTGAGGAAAGACTTAAGTGTAGCAACCACTTGTGAGCTTCACTCTTGGTGTGAGAGAAGCCTTCAAGCTACACATTGCAAGTGAGAGAGCGTGAGTTCCACAAACCTCAAAACCACTATTGTATATGCTCTTTCATCATCAATAAATTGAGGTTTGGTGCATCAAAGGCGTGATTTGACGTTCAAATCTTCGTCCTTCCATTTGTGCAATACGGTTTGGTGAATTCAAGGTGACTTGTGTATTTGAGTTTTTATCGGTTGATCTTGATTTTAGAAAGTGTTTTAGTGTGTTTTTCATTGCCAGTTTTGTGTCCATTGTAAGAGGGTATTGTGGTGAGAGGTCTCCCACACCCTAAGACAGTGTGTGTGTGTGTGTGTTTTGGCAATGTTTTAGCAATCACTAAGCATTGAGTGAGTTTATACAAGTTCTACGATAGCATCATAACGAACCATCTCCATTTGCAAGTCACAAATAAGGTATTACGCAAGATCCTTTTCTCTCTCTCTTCCCTTTGCTCTAGCTCTCTCTGGTCCAGTTTGTGTGTGTCTTGGTGTGAGGTTGTTTGTGTGTGTTGTGTGGTGCATCTTCTTGGTTGTGGCAAAATCTCTCTTGCGTCCTAGTTCGCATACCATAACTAGGTGGTGCCCCTATCTTGTTTGGGTTTGGCTGTGGGTTTGTTGTTGTGTTGTGCTTGTGGTTGCCCCAGCCCCAATTGAGCAGCACGGGAGCCTTGAGGGGTGTTTAGAGGTCGCCTCTCTTGTTGCCCGCCCCGGACCGCCTCAATTTTGGTGCCCCCACTGAGGAGCGATTGTGTGCTTAGTGTTGTTGTATTGCATGAATGCTTGAATTTCAGCATAATCAAGTAGATTTTATGAATCATGAAAATAGACCGAGTTTAATTTCAAGGAAACAAAAATTGATCTAGAATATGGTTCGGATTATGCATAACATAAGAAAGGAAAAAAAAAATTCACATAAAAGTCTAGAATTCATGTTGAAAGACCTTTCAAAACTTTGTGTAGTTAGTTGATGATTGTTTGGAACTAATCTTTGTGTGGTTCTAGCATTGAGAGACTATGACACGCTATACCTTTGATGATATCCCAATCTTCTTCGGAAATCCAGAAGAAGATGATGATTTTCTTGCTGATTTTAGAATGGTTTGTCATATCCTTGGTAAAAGGGATGACATTGAAAAAGGGGATTTTCTATTGCTATGCCTTAGAGGCAATGCTGAGCAATGGTTTTGGAGTATGTCTTCTCAGATTGAAGATGGATATACCCAAATTTCCAAAGCTTTGAAGGCCAGATTCTCTAAAGTTCCAACAACGGAGAAATCATGGGCTTCACTACGGAGACTTCAACAACATGGTGAAGACTACTATGCTTATGAGGATATTTTTTCTCGTCAATGGGAAGGATGTGGATTTAGTTCTACATTTCCATATTATGTAAAAATGGATCAATTTATTTCGGGTTTGTCTCCTTTCCTAAAGACTAAGGTTACTTGTAGTGGACCCTCTACCTTTGAAGAAGCGGTCACTATTGCCCGAAGGAAGTTTCACAAGTACTTCTACATCAAAAATGGTTTCCATCATGCTGGAAGAACCAACCATCATGAAAGTGTTTCTATCAAGGATTCATCTCCTTTGCCATGCTTGTCTCCTTCTACTCCGACAAATGTTGAAGAAGTTACTTACATGATAGCTGATTATTCAAGTGCTAAAGTGTGTGGCCAAGATTCAAATGTGGAATCTCTTTCTTCTACCTTTATCACAAGCATGCGAAAATGACACAAGATATCTCAAATGGCATTGATGATTCAATAATGGATATATCCAACCCTTTGGTGGAGGATCAATTTCTAGTCCGAGCAGACGAAGCTTTTGTGCAACATGACTCTATGGAGAATGAAGAACTTGAAGGTAACCGTGATCTTATGGAATGTTCTGAGAGTGTATCTTGTCTAAAAGAAGAGAGTGAAGAAGAAGATGAAATCATAGGTGGAGAGATCATAGACCACATTGATCATAAAGAGATGATTGTGTACATGGAATGCCAACTCCAAAACAAAGTAGAAGAGTGTGAGTTGAATCCAGGTGAGGATAATCTTGAAGAAGTGTTTGAGGATGTTGAAAAGCATTGGTATGACCCATGTATGTTAAGCATAGAGAAACCTATCATGCAAGAAGCCAAATGTTTCACAAAATCAAACAGTATTCCATCAACCTTTGAGGTGGTACAATGTGAGGAGTTACAACCTTGCCAAAGGGGGGGCTTAGAAGGGGATGAAGAACATGGGAGAGTAGTAAAAAATAAAATCATAAAAGGAAACTATCAGAAGGGTATCATTCTCTCCAATGGTGTTT
The DNA here is from genome assembly GCF_014529385.1 of Adiantum capillus-veneris. Lineage (NCBI taxonomy): Eukaryota > Viridiplantae > Streptophyta > Polypodiopsida > Polypodiales > Pteridaceae > Adiantum > Adiantum capillus-veneris. The sequence goes on from NC_140931.1 coordinate 55,362,955, forward strand.
TAGTGGGTGGCTCTTCATTCATGGGACAATCTCTTAGCAAGGAAATCCAAGCTTTTGAATCCCCAATCATCTTCATATTGGGTTTCACCTCTTCAAGGTCAACTTCTCCTCTCTTCACATATACCTTTCATCGGGGACACCATACCTTCTTAAGTGGAAGAGGACATGAATACTTGGTGATGAACGGATGTTTCCAAACCTTCTTCATTTGGTTCTTTGGTGTATGGAGGTCGCACATTGTGATGCTTCTGGTCTTCATCATAGATGAAAAACTTGTTGATTGCTACATGTGGATATTCATCAATCAGTACCAAAATCTATTCTCTTCCAATGTGTTGGAAGCAATAGAAACCTTCGTCTATTATCTACCTATGTGGTAAACTATTTGAAATATCTTCCAATAGCAGCTGGAAGCATGGATCAAGCTTCCCTAAATCATGAAGGTCATAGAATTTTTTACTTGTTGATGAGCCTACCCAGGTTGAATGAATTTTATGAGCTACAGTTCAGGAATTTGCTCATACAAGCTCTTGAAGATCGTAGCAGATACATTAACTTTATACAGGAGGAAGAGCAACCAATCTTTTATATCACATTCATAGTGATAGATGCAATGATGGACAACAGTAAAATCTACAAGTTTCTTCAATCAAAATCAGTAAGTGATTCCATACCATACATCTCGCTTTGGGAAAGATATTTCAAGATCTTTGATCCTGAGGGGTGCTTATGGAAACTTTCTCCATGGAGGAGGTTTACTCAGTCACTTCACTACATCCTGCTATTGGCTCTGAGAACCTTTCATGTCACACAAGGTTTCTTAATCATACAAAGATGAGAGCAGACAAAGACAGAAGTTACACACTCTACATGTTGTATGATCGGATAAATGGTACATGAATGTACCATTATCTAAAGGGGGGGCTAATGATAGCCGTTTTTCGGCTCTCCGTAGTTGCCATAGTAAGCTACCTCACCCTACCAAATTCACCCAAACACTATGGCTATCCCTACCATTTCACTGTACATAGGCGTGTGTGAGTTACGGGACTTTTCCCATATCTCCTTAAAAACCCTCAGCTAGCTAGTCACTGGGCTAGTTGAGCCAAAAAAATAAATAAAATCAAAAAAATAATAAATATTATGACCCGTTTGTGTGTAAATATTTCATTATATATGTGGCCTAAATATAGGGATTTTTATAATTATTTTGATATTTATTTAAATATTTATACCTAGGTGTGTGTTTTATTAAATTTACCTTCTTTTATCCTCTTGCACCATAAGTATATTTTTTTCCAATATGTACATACTCTAACCTTATATTTTTCCTTTATACAAATCACTCCCACATTTTCACCCTCACCCTGGTGAAAACAAAAAATTGATTTCTACTCATTAGTCACTTTTATTATATTATTTACTTGCATACCTTTTCCTCTTTCACCCAAAATAATTCAAGGAGGGACCATATCATATGATTCCAATATCTTTCCATATCCATAACTCCTCCATATTTTTATTATTATTTTTACTCATTATTCTAACACCATGTGCTCATTGAGCTAAAGTCCATGAATAGTCCATACACTAGTCCCACCATGTATATATTTCTTTATTCACCAATAATCCTCCTTCATGCATGGGTCAAGGGCAACTTGGATGCTTTGTATTATAATATGACAAAGGAGGGGCTCACTCTTGGATGCATTATACAAATTCAACAAAGGAGGGGGCCACTAAAAGACTTTTGCAGGCATAAAAAACAGGCTTTTTGGTGAGACTTTTGGCACCTATCTCCACTCCGAATTTGGAGCGGTGGTCAAAACAGAAAATGTAGCCCACGCTCGGAATAATCACCTCAAATATTTTCATGATTTTTGGAGCTACCAACGGTGAGCTATGATTTTTTGAGTGGACCCCAGTCTGCCCACTTTTCTCACAAGTAGCCCTTAGTCTTCTCTCACCCTTCCACACACCTACTCACTCTTACACATCCCTCCCTCTCCTTCCCTCACTCAAACCTGCAATTTCCATGGCTTCTCCCACCCTCTTCACCATTACCCTTCTCTCTCATCCCTATAGTTCTTTTATGAACCTCTACATACATACACCCTCTCCATGTCTCTCTCTATTGCTTCTATGTTACAATTTCATTTACCTCTCCTAAAAATATCTAAAATTCAGCATCTTAACCATGATAACTTCTGCAAATTGAGGATTTTTCATCAACAAATCCTCTTTTCATCGTGGTGGTCAACCGTGACGACGGCGTAAAGAAGCGAAGAAGAAGAAGAAGACCAGCGGTCATTTTTTCCACAATCTACACAAGGGTGAGTTCAAGCTTCTTCAAAGCTTCACCATCTCAATGATTCTCTTTTAATTCACCCCTCTTACTTCAACCATCCACCCCATTCTACCCATTGTAAATATATCATTAACTTTCTAGTGATTACTAACACTAACCACTAACATACTAACACAAAATAGTATTGACCTAACCATAAAAGACACCTCACCTCAAGACATGTACAAAGTAACTCTCTCTCTCTCTCTCTCTCTCTCTCTCTCTCTCTCTCTCTCTCTCTCTCTCTCCCCCCTTACTTAAAACTCTACTTTCACATTATTCACCATCAATAATGCTCTCTTTTGAGCCCACATCCATGACTCAAGCAGACAAAGAAGGCCCGCAATGTTTTGATATTCAAAAAAATCATAATCTTGATTTGTTAGCTTGTAAATTAGGATTTCTAATAATCTTAATGAGGGGTCTCCAACCTATAAATAGGCCCTCACATAGCACCCCAACACTCTATGCGTGAGGAGAGACTTAGGTGTAGCAACCACTTGTGAGCTTCACTCTTGGTGTGAGAGAAGCCTTCAAGCTACACATTGCAAGTGAGAGAGAGTGAGTTCCACAAACCTCAAAACCACTATTGTATATGCTCCTTCATCATCAATAAATTGAGGTTTGGTGCATCAAAGGCGTGATTCGACGTTCAAATCTTCGTCCTTCCATTTGTGCAATACGGTTTGGTGAATTCAAGGTGACTTGTGTATTTGAGATTTTATCGGTTGATCTTGATTTTAGAAAGTGTTTTAGTGTGTTTTTCATTGCCAGTTTTGTGTCCATTGTAAGAGGGTATTGTGGTGAGAGGTCTCCCACACCCTAAGACAGTGTGTGTGTGTGTGTGTGTTTTGGCAATGTTTTAGCAATCAAAGTTCTACGATAGCATCATAACGAACCATCTCCATTTGCAAGTCACAAATAAGGTATTACGCAAGATCCTTTTCTCTCTCTCTTCCCTTTGCTCTAGCTCTCTCTAGTCCAGTTTGTGTGTGTCTTGGTGTGAGGTTGTTTGTGTGTGTTGTGTGGTGCATCTTCTTGGTTGTGCCAAAATCTCTCTTGCGTCCTAGTTCTCATACCATAACTAGGTGGTGCCCCTATCTTATTTGGGTTTGGCTGTGGGTTTGTTGTTGTGTTGTGCTTGTGGTTGCCCCAGCCCCAATTGAGCAGCACGGGAGCCTTGAGGGGTGTTTAGAGGTCGCCTCTCTTGTTGCCCACCCCGGACCGCCTCAGTACAAATAGACATGAAAGAGAGTGGATTGTTAGAGCCTACTAAAAATGTTTTGGGTTTGTGTCAGCGATTTCTTTTGTAGATATTATGGGTGAGCTTGATGCTATAATGAAGTCTAGTTTTCATCTTGCGAATGAAGTTGTGGAAGTATGCTCTGTGGAAATGTATCACGTCATAGAAGCCTTTAAAAAAAACCAATGTTTCAAGAAAACACTTGGCCTCGAAGTCCATGTTGAAACTAAATACAGCTGTGTAGCAAAGAAGGTGAAACCAATAGCTTCACCCTTACCACCCAGCAAATAGGGAAAAGATTGAACATGCTTTTTTGCAACTAAGTTTGAGGAATCCTAAAAATATTGGGCTCACCTTCACAAGGAGTCTTTTCAAGAGTTGCAAATTGGCTTCCATGAGTTTCTAACACATGAGGAGACAAAGTGCTTCAAAGAGATTATTTCAAAACATGGTAAGGCTTTTACATTTGAGCCACATGAGATAGGATGTGTTGATCCTTCTATTGTAGCTCCTATGGTAATTTTTACAATGCCTCATGTACCTTGGAATCTACGACCTGCTCCGGTTCCAAAGGCTCATTTACCAAAGTTAGTAGAGCTATTGAATGAGAATATCAAAATGGAGATTTTGGAGCCTTCTTGTGCTCCATACTCAAATAGGTGGTTCGCATTCCCAAGAAGATTCGCGCTTTACGCTTCATCCAAGATATGCAACCAATGAACAAAGTGACAATTAGGAATGTTGGTACTTGTCTAATTGTGGATGAGTTTGCAGAGGCATTTTCAAGGAGGGCAATCTACTCAATGGGAGATCTCTACTCAGGATATGATCAATTTTAACTTGCGATTGAAAGCAGAGACTTGAAAACCATGAGGACAACTTTAGGATTGGTAAGAATGTGTACCTTGCCGCAAGGAGCAACAAACGCGGGTGCACATATGATGAATGGGATGAATAAGGTCTTACGTGATTTTATTCCTAAAATCACAATGCCTTTCATTGATGATTTGCCCATCAAAGGATGTGAAGGAGGTGAGATGAAGTTTTAGATCTCAAGGTGTGCCGTAGGTTTGTGGGAAATCACATAAATGATTGTGGGAAATCACATAAATGATTGTGATAAAATTTTGTCTAGGTTGGAGGAAGTGAATTTTACTTTGTCAGGGAAAAAGTCCATGTTTGTTGTCAATGAAGTGCTCATTGTGAGGCACATGTGTGGGCCATGTGGGAAACCTTGTCCAACAAAGTTAGATGTCATCCAAAGAATGAAAGAAACATGCACTAGCATCACTAAGGTTAGAAGGTTTTTGGGAGCATGTGTCTTTTATGTTATTTGGATTCCACATTATGCACATGTGGATGATCATCTTTATCAATTGCTTAGAAAGAATCAAAAGTTTAAATGGATAGATGCACATGAGTCTCTTTTATACATATAACCCTTTGTGGTGTAACACTTTTTTATTTAGGATGCTTCCACAAGTAACCATCCCTCAAAAAGTACCCATAGGCTTTTTTGCGTATCCTTTTGAACTCTTCTGTAGACCAATCCTCCTAGTTTGTTAGAGTACTCAAGTAGCTTCCAATAAGAAGCCAATCACCTTCATAAAGCTCTTTCAAGAACAATTCAAGTATTCCCTACTAGCTCTCACCATCTTTGAAGGTGTGTGAGGTCTTGGGACTGAGGCTAGGTCCATTATGTGTGTTTTTCAAGAATAATTTGGTGCATGAAGCTTCCATCTTCATTGCACCAATTAGTTTTGTCAAGGAACACAAAGCTTGTATTGTACAAAAGTCTCCCTTGATGGGAGAAGCTATAATACAAAAGCCTTTTGGAGGGTGGACCGTCTCCATGTAAATCTGGTCCTCAACTGTTGTCAATTGATCTATTTCTCTCTCTTTTCAAGTTTTGTCTATGCCAAACTAGCTAGGTGTAATTACTATGTTGCTTTCTCCAACCAAGTACTCTCTCTATGCTCATTAGGAACTTGTTCTTAATTAAATCCTCACTATGTCATTATTTTCCGCTACACACAAGTTACTAGTGCATTAAATGTTACATTGGTATCAGAGCTATTGGTTTCTCTTTTCTTGCTCAAGAAGAGAGGTCCTCAAGATTGCTACAAATGGTTGGTGTTATTACTTGCAAAAGAGTAGGTAGAATAGGGATTTTTCATCCTTAAAGCACGCCTGCTTTATGCAGTTAACGGGGATACCGTTGAGAGCTATGGTCTTAATAATGGAGTCCTACAAGACTTGCCTACGGCTTAACCATTATTGAGCCATTAGAAGCTTGACAAGAACCAGTGCTATCTTGGCTCTGTGAAACCCTCTCTTCTATTCCTTGCAATTAATAATATCCAAGCCATGGATATTATTAATAATATCCGAGCCACGGATATAGATGCTTGAGTGCTTATCTTTGAAGGTAAAGAGGAGTAGAAACTAGTAGGGCTTGAAGTGCCAAAGTGCAAGTAAAAATTTACCCATAAAAATTGCTAGTATGGCCGACAAGGGTAACGAGATTGAAATGAATGTTGATAGCTTTGATTTTTCTAATGATATAGCAACTAGTGATGCCCCTATGCTTGTAAACTATCTTGTTTCTAGGCTTCAACAAGCCCTGGGCAATACAACCCTCCAAGGTGAAGTGCTACAGCAATTGCGCACCCATGGTATTCTCCAAACTCCCCACCAAGAAGAGAGAGTACCTAGGAAAGATCCTGGTGAGACTTCCAAAAGAGGACTCTTTCCGATAAGGGAAGAAGAGGAGGATCCAAATGAAGGGCTCAAAAACTTATTAATCGATGGGGCATCTCCCTCTCAAAGGAGAGCCCAAGTTTCAACGGTAGATCCCCCACCGAAGGAACGAGAAAGAAGCAAGTCTCTTGTCACCTTGGCAGAGATGGCTCCATGAAGACGGCGGGAAAAATGCTCTCCAACACTCCCTAAATGGAGAATACCATGGCATATTCCTCCACACCCTAATTCAAAGAGGGAAGAGAGGAAACAAGGGAAGAAAAAGACGAAAAAGAGGTCACCCTCTTCATCTTCCTCTTCTGAAGAAAGTAATGGTGTAGAAGAGGAGGAACAAGGGAAGAAAAAGGCAAGAAAGAGGTCACCCTCTTCTCCATCTTCCTCATCCTCTTTCCCTTCTGAAGAAAGTGATGGTGCAGCTCCCAAACCGCCCAAGAGAAGAGGCCATAGGAAATCGGAATCAATTTCAAACAAGGGGCTAAGAGAAATCTTAAGCCCATGGAAAGCAAGGACCATGGTGAGATTAGGGGGAAGGAAAACGTCCAAAAGTCTCCCAAATGCAACTTCCACAACAACAAAGCCAAGGAGAAGGGAGTTTATAAAGGCAAAAATAAACTCTCTCCTGAAGAGCTAGAGCGTTATCGAAAAGATAAGCATTGTTACAAGTACGAGGAGCAAGGGCATGCCTATCGTGCTTGCCTCCACAAGAATACGTATAATGAGCCTCCTAGAGCTTCCATAGTCAAAGTTCAAAAAGAGGATGCTCATCACAAAGGATCTCTTCTATGTTACGTTTGAGGAAAGGTAAGAGAACATGATGCTTTCATTCTCTTGGACCCTGGCTCTACTCACAATTTCATATCTACAGAGTTGGCCACCAAGCTAGGCATGCAAGCCTATGACATGGGAGATGTCCTACCTGCCGATGGTGCTTTGAAGGGACAAGAAGTCACGGTCACTCCCTTAATTGGGAAATTGAGGCCTCATGTCCAAAGCTATGTGGACAAGGAGGATTTCTTCCTCTCTCCTCTCAAGCATGAGGATGTAATCCTAGGGGCACCATGGTTTGATCGCGTGGCTGCCAATGTTAAATTCCCTAAAAGACAAATCTACTTTAGGTACAGGGAAAAAGATATGTGCATAGAGGCTAAGGAGTCGGGTAACACCATACCCATTGTACATAAGCAAGCTTTTGATAAGTCAATAAAGAGCTCTATTTTTGTGTACATGATTTTTGTTAAAGACTCTCAAAATGAACCTAATGTTTCATCAAATGAAAATGTAGGGAATCATAAGGAATTAGAGTTATCTAATTTCCTAAATGGATTCCAAGATGTTTTTATTGACGACATTCCCTGTGAGCGACCTCCCAAACGAGGGGATGACGACCATCCAATTGAGCTTCTTCCAGGAAGCTCTCCGCCTAATAAACCTCCTTACTGAGTTTCTCAAGCTCAACAAGAGGATATTATGTGGTAGGTGCAGGATATTATGCCTAGCTCATCTCCATTTTGTTTGTCAGTTTTATTAGTGCAAAAGAAAGATGGCACATATCGTATGTGTGTCGACTATAGAGTACTAAATAGGATCACTATCAAAAATATGTTTCCCGTTCCAGGGTAGAAGACCTATTTGATAAGCTATAGGGGTGACCTAATTCAGTAGGATTGACCTAAAAAGTGGCTATCATCAAATAAGGATAGTTGATCAAGACATTGTAAAGACCACATTTTGCACCACGTTTGGTCTTTACGAGTACATTGTCATGCCTTTTGGCTTTACCAATGCACCAGCTACATTCAACCGTCTGATGGAGACGCTATTTAGGCCTCACCAAAGCTTTACTAGAGTGTTCCTTGATGATATAATCATCTACTCTAATTCAATAGACGAACACAAGCACCACCTTTAGGGAATATTTCAAGTTTTATGAGAGAATAAGCTGTATATAAATCGAAAGAAAAGTGAATTTTTCTTGCAAGAGATCAATATTTAGGTCACATTATCTCTCAAGATGGCATCCAAATGGATCAATCAAAGTTAGAGGTAATAAAAGGATGACCTAATCCAAGGAATCTGCATGAACTAAGAAGCTTTATTGGTATGTGTGCATACTATAACACTTCATAGAAAAGTTCTCACAAATTGCCGGACCATTACATGACTTAACAAAGAAAAACATTAGGTATACATGGTCTACCAACGAGAACAATGCTTTTGAAAAGCTTAAAGAGAATCTTATCTCTCAACCTGTGCTTACACTACCGGATCTCTCAAAGCCATTTGAGGTCCAATGCGACGCTTGTGGTGATTGCCTTGGAGTTGTTTTGCTCCAAGAAGGGCATGCCATAGCCTATGAAAGCCAAAGGCTCGACCCTGTTGAGCAAGCTCTAGGTATATATGAGAAGGAACTCTTGGTAGTTCTACATGCTCTAGACTCATGGAAGCACTATTTATTGGGGACTCCTTTCATTCTGCAAATGGATCACCAAGAACGGATCACCAAAGCCTTAAGTGCTTCATGACACAGACCAAGCTTGCCAACATCCATAGTGTCGGATAGAGATCCTAGAATGACCAATAATTTCTAGAAGGGTCTCTTTGAGAATTTAGGTACAAGGCTAAACTACTCTTTGGCTTATCACCAGCAAACAGATGGCCAAAGTGAAATAGCTAACCTAACAATTCTTGATCTACTAAAAGCTTATGTCACAGAAGTAGATCAAAGGTCCCAATGGGAGAAGTACTCACCTTTAGTGGAGTATGCTTACAATAACACAGTACATACTTGGGAAAAGCACCTTTTGAGGTGATTGAGGGAAGATCAAAAACTCCCCCTGCTACTCAAAGTACATGGGAAGATCTTCGCTACATATGAATATAGCCAAGACCTACAAGAATCTTTACAAAACATTAAGGATGTTATATCCATCTCTTAGCAAAGGCAAGAGGCTGTTGCTGATAAGCACAGAAGAGCTCTAGCCTTTAAAGAAAACCTAAACCTTGTCAATGCTTACAATGATTCCCTAGAGTAAGCAAACGTAAATATGTTTAAATGAACAAAGTTATTGTCTTATAAGACTCTCTTTTTTCTTTGTTGTGCACAAATGTTAATGAGTATGCATGCTTAGGATCATGTTTGTGGAGACAACCTCTCCTGAACACCAAGTAGAGCTTGTCACTCTATTATATAAAAGATTGATAAGGACTAATGCGCAGACATGCTTGCGGCAACTAAGGCTCTCAAGAAGCAAATGGACTAGTCATACATTTTGGAATGATGTCGTAGGGTAAAATAAAAATCCTCTACCCACTAACAAACGGACTAATGATTAGGCTTTATCTTCTCTACCTCATAGTCTAGGATGACTATGATTTCAAGAGAGAGATAATTTCATAAAAACTAATATCTAATTCTCCCAAATGATTTTCTCATGTTAAACTGGTCATTTAATATGGGGAGGTACCAGGGGAGTAAAAGCTAGAATATTGGTAAGGCTGCCAGACCGGTCTCAGCAGGGATCCAAAGGAGGGAAAATAGGGATCCAAGGGGGACAGTCTGCAAAAGAGCAATGTGTACCAATGAAGCTTAAAAGACTTAATGTTTAGCTTCATTAACACTTTCATAGCCTAGGGTTCCAAAATTTAATTAAAAAGTCCAATGGTCAAAAGCTGGAAAAACTGGATGGTGGTGGGAAGACTCAAAAGTCTTCCCACATCCTATGAAGGAGGGGGCCAGCCCGGGGCCAACCCTTAGAGTAGGGGAGGAGAGAGAAACACACCCACACGCTCCAAAGCTTCCCCCTTGTTCACAAAGGGAATAAAGGACACATGGCAGGCTCTTAGCCCAGTTGCCCCCAATCTTCCCTCAGATCCTATTGGATGGCCAAAGCGGTGGACCAACAAGAATTAGGCTAGAGTAAAATTAGTCTAATCAATTTAAAATTGCTTGATAAAATAACGAATAGAAATTAAGCTCCGTAGAAGACTATTGGATAGTCTACCAAGGGGTCAAATGAGCATCAAGCAGCCCAATGGCTTCCTTGATTCCTATTGGCCAGAAGACTAAAAGGTCCAATGAGAGTCAATAAATTATTTTAATTACCTAAAGCTCTCACAAAAGGGGAAAGGGGGACACTTGTCACAAGAATATTCAATTTACCTCTTAATTGTTATTGGCTAAGCCTTGCAGGAGCCAATGGGAGGCCAGCATGAGTAAATCCCAAGAGGGGTCGACCAAGAAGAGAGAAAGGGCTGCATTTTTTACTAATACAATTACACACACACACGCACACACATGCACACACACACACACACACACAAATCATGTGTGGAAGAAGAACTCCATCTCCTTCTCCAAGCATTGAGAAGTAGAGGCCTACACCAACAACTCTTGGCTATGAAGTGCAAATCCAACCAAGAGCCAAGCTTCAATGGCATGCTCATCTCCTCTACCATGCTAGCTAAGCTATGCTCTAAGAGTGATTATGTGAGGAGAATACTTCTTTCTTGTAAGATACATCTTCTTCCTCTTGATCTTTCCTCATTCCCTGCTAGCTCTCACCATCTTTGAAGGTGTGTGAGGTCTTGGGACTCAGGCTAGGTCCATTATGTGTGTTTTTCAAGCATAATTTGGTGCATGAAGCTTCCATCTTCATTGCACCAATGAGTTTTGTCAAGGAACACAAAGATTGTATTGTACAAAAGTCTCCCTTGATGGGAGAAGCTATAATACAAAAGCCTTTTGGAGGGGGGACCGGCTCCATGTAAATCCGATCCTCAACTGTTGTCAATTGTTCTTTTCTCTCTCTTTTCAAGTTTTGTCTATGCCAAACTAGCTAGGTGTAGTTGCTATGTTGATTTCTCCAACCAAGTACTCTCTCTATGCTCATTAGGAACTTGTTCTTAATGGAATGCTCACTATGTCATTATTTTCCGCTACAAACAAGTTACCAGTGCATTAAATGTTACATCAATTGTTCTATTTCTCTCTCTTTTCAAGTTTTGTCTATGCCAAACTAGCTAGGTGTAATTGCTATGTTGCTTTCTCCAACCAAGCACTCTCTCTATGCTCATTAGGGACTTGTTCTTAATGAAATTCTCACTATGTCATTATTTTCCGCTACACACAAGTTACTAGTGCATTAAATGTTACATTGGTATCAGAGCTATTGGTTTCTCTTTTCTTGCTCAAGAAGAGAGGTCCTCAAGATTGCTACAAATGGTTGGTGTTATTACTTGCAAAAGAGTAAGTAGAATAGGGATTTTTCATCCTTAAAGCACGCCTGCTTTATGCAGTTACGGGGATACCGTCGAGAGTTGTGGTCTTAATAATGGAGTCCTACAAGACTTGCCTAAGCTTACCATTA